>NW_007126583.1:63749-102274 GCF_000164805.1 Carlito syrichta
GCGCGCGCGTGTGTGTGTGTGTGTGTGTGTGTGTGTGTGTGTGTGTGTGTGTATTTGCTAATCTTGTTATTCATGTAATTTTTTGGTTGAGTTTTGATTGATTGATTCTTCTTCTCTTTATGGCTTCCAGTTCCTACTCCTTTACATGCCATGTAATTTTTTATTGGATGTCAGATTGCCAATTTTGCATTGTTTAGTAATGAATATTTTTTTCTTTTTAAAAAATTATTGAGGTTTGCTCTGAGACACAGATAAGTTACACTAAAATGCTTTGATCCTTTCAAGTTTTATTTTAAATTTTATCTAGCAGCACTGATACAGTCTTTAATCCAAGGCTAATTTTAACCCACTGCAGTTACAAAATTTTTCTTAGAACTGAACACAGTCCTAACATGTTTTCACTCTGGCTAGTGGTCTAACTACTCCTGGCCTTGGGTGACCTTCATCTGAACACTTGGGCAGCCCACCTTCTGCAGATCTTTTCAGCTCTCTCTGTGTAACTCTTTCCAACCCATAAATCTGCCCTCTAACTAGCCACCATTTCTTCTCTGAACTCTGCACTCAGAGTTGTCTCTGCAACTCAAACTTCTCTTTGGTTTTCTCTTTCTATGATCTAGTCATTAAACTCTCTCTAATAAACTTGGGCCACCTTAAGGCTTACTTTTTTGTTGCTGTTGTTGTTGTTTTCTCTCTCAAATATCATTGTCCTGCACTGTCTGTTCTCCAATGTCTGAAAATTTATTGATTTGCACATTTTCAACAGTGTTTTAATTGGTTAAGTTAGAAGAGTAAATGGTATCTCTTTACTTCATCTTGCTTGAGAGCAGAAGTCAATAAATGAGTTTTGAATAAAGGATAAATGAATAAAATGTAGTCTGTAAAATTATAAAAGAAAAAACGTGGGAATAAAACACAGTATTAATCATTTATGTCAGAGACCTTATGAAATAAGATAACATGTGTAAAAGTATCTAGCATATGCCCACAATAAAACCTTCATTCAACAAATGTTAGTTTAGTTGGATTAATACCATTTGTCTAAGGGCTAAGCACTAACTGTAGGCTTAGTAATCTAGACATTCAACTGTTTTGTCTCAAATGAGATTTTAAAAAATCTCAACTATAACTATAAGTATAAATGCATGCAATTAAAACCTAAGGTGACTCCCTCTATTTTATCATATATTCTATTTTGCATTGTGACCCCAAAGTTACAAAAATAGAAGAAAAATAAACAAAAAACTAAAGTTGAAAAATGAGATCAAAGGATATTTCATGTTTATATATAATAGTATAATAAATCTGATGGGTTTATCATGATAGTGGAAAGATGTAGGCAAGGACAGGCAAACTCTACCCCACAGACCAAATTCAAATTAAACCCATTTGCATACCTATTGTCATATGGCTTATTTATAGATGGCAGTTTTCACACCACAACATTAGAGCTGAGTAGGTGAGGTAGAGAGCCTCTGAATACTAAAATACTCACTACTTGACCATTCACAGAAAATGTTGCCTCTCCATGATATGGACTAAGATAACATCTCCTGCCTGATTTTCCAGCCACCTCTACTAACAGCCTCTTCACTGTGACTACTTCAGTGCTCTATATCCATACTTTGGTTTACACCTCATCCCAAGTATAGAAAATTCTTCCCAATTTTTTACTATTGCACTTTGCTCCTCTTCATGTCCCACCTTATGCATCTTCTTCTACCCAGCTACTCTGGTCTACCAAAATAAAATGAAGGCTCCCATCAGTATCTGCTTAATTAAAGGTATCTGTTTACATCCCAGTCTCCTTCTTGAAATGTTGAGATCCTTGTGAGTAGGGATGATGACATAATCATGCCTATATGTCCAGCCCCTGGTACAATGCCAAGAACATAATAGGTACTTAGCAGGGATTTTTGTGGCTTGTGCTGAAAAGTTCTGTTGAATATAAGCTTTAAGAAGTGTATTCAAACCCACACCAAGAGTCCCTCACTTTGTTATTATCACAGGGTACCCCTTCTCTTCGTGGTATGCTAATAATATGCTACAGAGAATCCTTCCTATATCATTTGCGTATTCAAATGTCCAGGAGTTTTTCAGTGTCCTGAGTGCTGAGATGTTTCCTCATTCCATTATCAAAGACTTGGAATAGGACTTGAAGCCCAGCCACAGAACAAGATACATTTATATAGAGGTTGAGGCATTAATGGTGAAGCTCTTAATGCAAGAAAGCAGGGATTCTATCCTGAAATGAAGCAGCTTGCTCTGATATTCTCTGGGCTACAATGCTGGGATACATTCAGAAATCTAGGTACTTCTGCAAGTTTCCACAACTTCCTTCTATTATCACTATTTCTGGTTCACTGACATCAGTATTTATGGGACTTAGCTCTATGGAGTTCAAGCTTCAAAGTCTCCATGCTTCCATTTACCTTCCTAAACCCTATTGTCCTTTTATGACTTGCCATCTTTCTTACAGATCCTATAATACCAAAAGTCTTAGTTTCTCCCCCAAAGGAACTTGATGAATTATCTGATACAGAAAAAAAATCTTGCTGCTCTCTATAAAGCTAAAGCGGGACTGGAATCTAGGAAATATCAGTCTACCATGCCAGGAAATAGAGGTGGTTATGTTTTAATTTTTACATAATTTGACAGAATTAAAAGGTATTTCCTGGATCTGTTTTACCTAATATATGAGGGGGGACTAAAAAAAAAACAGAATTATTTTTGGAAGGGCAAGTCCCTTGTAGTAAAGGCTTCCCCTGCTAGTTAGGTGTTCTAAGAACCCATCCATATCAGTGTAGCAGCTAGTGTTTGTTGTATGAGAGGCTGTGCTCAGCTTCAGTGATTTTTTTTATTCCCGGAGAGTCTTTCAATGCACTTGCCCATTTCATGATGGGTGATTTAAGAGCTCACCTGCCCACACTGCACTGAGAATTCAGTATTTTTTGACCAAAAATGGCATAACTCTGCACCCATCCTCCCTATTCACCCGATCTCACCCCAAGCAACATTTTTTTGTTTCCCTGGATGAAAAAAGTTTTCTAAGGGAACATTTTGTCAATGTGGAAGAGGCAAAACAAAAAAATAACAGAAGCACAAAAAGGCATCAAAATTGAAGGATTCAAAAACTATTTTGAGCAGTGGGGAAAGCATCAATAGATGTATTGAATCAAACGAAGAGTACTATGAAGGTGACTGAAGTTTAAACGTGTAAGAATAAATGCAATTTTTTAATAAATAAAGTCCAAATTTTGGGGGTCCTCTTTTTTTCCTCCCCTGTATACCAAATGTGTTCTCCAAAGGCACAGTCTTCTTTGAGTAACCCAGAGAAGTTCATCAACTTGTCTGAGGCCATAGAATTAAACGTGGAAAAGCTGGACTTAAAACTTTTTATTGACTGGCTCTTCTGCATTCCATCAGCACCCATGGACTACCTATATATAACAAATTCAAAACGTTCGTTAGAAATTTTTGCAGTCCATGGTTCTCTTCATTTGTAATTCATGGTTTACTTTCATTTATACAAACCATTGTGGAGAAGTCATATTCTAATATAAACGATTACTGCTATAAGACAGATAGTATGGACCCCAAGATGAAGGCCTGATATAAATAGGTAAGTTATTTTATTTGATTCTCACAAATATGCTCTCAGGTGGTTGCAGTTTTTGTAGCTGATTTTACTCCCATTTTATAGATGAGGAAACAGACTTCAAGAAGCTTAAGTAACTTGCCCAAGATCACACAGCTAATAATTAGTGGAGCTAGGAAACAAAACCAGGTCAGAATTATTTCAAAGATCCTAACCTTTACGCTAAACGGCCTCACATTCAGAGATGTGTTTAAACATCAAGAAATTCTTTCTGCAGATGACTTTTCAGGAATGCATCTTTTATAACAAAACTTGCAATGATAGCAGCCAGGACAATAACAATCTCTTAGGACTGCACTTTCCTGCTTACAAAACATTTCCTTATATTGTTTTGTTTCCTCACAACTAGAGGCCCCACTAGGCTTCTGAGATTTTCCCTCTAGGGTCTGACTTGTCCTTTCAGAGAGAAAATGAATGTTATTGCAAC
Organism: Carlito syrichta; assembly: GCF_000164805.1. NCBI lineage: Eukaryota > Metazoa > Chordata > Mammalia > Primates > Tarsiidae > Carlito > Carlito syrichta. Next base: position 67,832 of record NW_007126583.1, read on the forward strand.
TTAGTTCTTTAGTCTTACATCAAACTAAATGAATATGAAAAGTGAGCCCTAGCATAGGGCTTGAGTGGCCCAGATAAATATAACTTGCAAAAATAATAAGACTAATGGAAACAGGAGTGTAGCAGTAAATAACAAATTAAGGTTTTTATTCTGCTTGGACCTTTATTTTTCTTTAAGATGATATGAAATGTAATTTAAGGTGCTCACTATCACACATCTTAATTGATAGACCTCTTCCTTATGTTTTGTTCCCAAGAATCAATGTTTGTATTTAATATCATACTGTCATTATCTTGTTTCCTCTACACTGAAAGCAGTTGTCTGTTATTTGCAGGTGTGGAGGGCCAGCTGGAAACACAATTCCCTTCTCTCGTTCCCTCCTCCCACCGATCACTGGTTATTACACGTAATTACATGGAAGCATGTATTAGACTTTATTATAATGCATGACAGTGTGCTTTAAGTAAATTGGAAATTTGCATATCAATTTAGAGAAAAAAAACCTAACATGCCATTCAGGACCTTTTATTTAGATCTGGAGGATTCCTAGTTTTTAGGAAATTGCTTCTCTTCCCAGGTTCATAATCAGAGCCTAAAATTTGAAAGCACAATGAAGCTAGGGTGAAGGGGGAAACTGCATCCTGTGCTGGTTTCCTCTCTTTCCTCCTCCCCGTCTTAGTAACCAGCTGAGCAAATTGTTCCTTAGTAACAAGACAGGTCATGCATTGGCTACCTGGGGCACTTATCATTTGCCTTATAATGTTTCAGCCTCCTGGAGCCAGCAGGTAGCTAGCTGGTGGTTTCAGTACTTCTACAGCCAAAAGAAAACAGAGCCATCCAAATCAGACACAGCCATATTCCCTGGAGTGTCAAAAAATAACAAGTCACAGTGAGCATCACAATTAATTTCATTCTGGTCCTGCACATCAATTTGTACTGGGCTTCTCATCTTCCTTGACCCTGGAGAGAGTAGACCCATGCTAAAGAATTGTTTGGGGACTGCTAGACCATGAATTGGGCCACTGGAGGGGGGCAGCTCCTAGCAGGGAGAACGGAAGAAATCTTGTTTCCTACTAAATTGTCTATGTGGATGCTAAATCATTCCTAATGGAAACATATGTCCCTCAGCTCATTAAAATAATTTGTAAAGTATATTTTTGCCTTTAGAGAGCTCTGGAGGCTATCAGAGGATGTCATCTTCCACAGTGAAGTTCCTCACAGATTACATTTTGCAAAGGATTTGTTTTAGCTCTGTTACATCGTGTGTTCATTTGTGGAATCAGAAATTCAAGGAACAAGAAAGCTTTCTTAGGATTTTTTTCAAAGTTTATGTAGTCTTTTTATTTGCAAGTATGATTTAAAGTTTTGACTTTTCATATTGGAAAAGATGGATTTTTAAAATTACATTGCTTTAATACAAATAATAAATATATATTTCCTTGAACTTAAAAATATCATCTACTAGCCAAATGCCTTTTCAACAGAAACATGTGGCTAAGGGGAAACTCCAGTTGATGTTAGCTTTAACACCAACAATTTCTATTTTGTGACTAGAATAGAAACTGCTGATATTATATTGAACCATTAAGAACTGCCTAGCCTATATTAGACATTTTATGAACTACAAAAGCTGCAATTTCACATGGTTCAACCTAAAACATTTAACCAGTCAATAATCCTTTTGCTTTACAACATAGAAAAGCAGTATTTATTCAGTTTGTCTGTTTGTACCTTTACCTTATTCCATAGGAGACTTGAGAGGGATGATCCTGTTTTATAATTGTTTTTTTCTCCTTAGGATTAAAAATTACAATCACTAAGAAAAAAAGACAGTTAATATTACTTGGTTGTTATTTATTTTGTTTTGTTTTGTTTTGTTTTAAAGATGTAGGGTACAATTCAGGATTGGGAATACAAGTGGTCATGATACAGATAAAGTTTGGGTACTGTTATTTATTTATTTTGCTTTTTTCTATTAGTTACCATACAAGTGTCTTCAAAACCATTAGAGCCTTGAGAACCATTTCATCTGATAAAATGTACTAGGACAGTTTAGAAAGGGCACAGATGCCCAGTGCTCTGAAAGTAAATACCTAATGTGGTCTATGGAGCAGCCACCAAGCAGCACAAAGCAAATTCTAGGAAGAGTTCTACCAAGTGCTGTATAACAGCTGTCCCAGGTCAAAGAGCCACACCCAACAGTGGGAAATAGGAAACAGAGATGAGACAGTTATTCATGGTATTATCTCCCAGGAAAACTAGCATTCATATGCCTAGGCATCCCAAAGTGCCATGGATCCTGTCACATATTGAAGGACACAAACTCCAGCTCTTCTAGGTCATGGCTCCTACAGAAGGTAATGAGTAAAACACAGTAGTAATGGAAACCAGAAAAAGAAAAAAGGATCTGCTCCTTAGGATGAAAAGTTGATTTGTAATCTAAAAGAAGACAATTATGTACCATATTGTCTCTCAGCATTTCAATTTCCACACAATGTATAATTATTTTCATTAAGAGCAAGGGATGTGGAAATTGAAAAATATTAATCAAGTTACTCTCTGCTAATGTGGTTGTATATGTACATCTTTTATTTCCATAAAAACAGGTTTTTTAACTACAAATTATATGCCTTTATATGAGTGTATATAGGTATATACACCTACCCTTGTAAAATCTTCGGAACCAGACAAGAATTGAAAGAGGCTGGGTGCAGTGGCTCATGCCTGAAATTCCAACATTTTGGGAGCCCGAGGTGAGAGGATTAACTAGGCAACACAGTGAGACCTTATCTTTACAATAAATGAAAAAAATTTGCTGGGTATGGTGGTTCATACCTATAGTTTCAGCTACTTGGAAGGCTGAGGAGGAAGGATAACCTGAGCCCAGCAGGACGAGGCTGTGGCGGCCGTGAACATGCCACTGCACTTCAGCCTGATTGACACAGTGAGACTTAAAAAAAAAAAAAGTCCAAAAATACAAACTTCTTGTTTAGAAATGAGGATACTGAAGCCAGAGATCATATTAAGTTGAAACTAGAATTCAGAGTTTCAGTACTCATTCCATTATACCACACCATGTGCATTAAACCTAATAAAACCAACTGAATTTAAAGGAAATTATGTTCTCCTTCTTCTGAAATAGTTATTTCAAATCAAGTTAAAGTAATTACTATGGCAGAAGTTGCAACATGACTTCTGATACTCATTCACCCTATCTCCTTTAGTAGCAGAAACATACATTTTTTTAGCTGGATGCATTGTCACAAAAACTATATATCTAGGTCTCCCTTACAGCTAGCTACGTGTTATGTGATCAGTTTCTGGCAAAGAAATTAAAACAGGAGGGGTTAGTAAGATTTCTAGAAAGCCCCTTTAAAAGGGGGGTCTATACCTATCTTCTTTCCCTTGCTGCTTTCCATTACCAGCAGTGCTAATAAGTTGACTGAAACCCCAGTAAGCCATTTTGGACCACGAGGCAGCCTACTACAGATGGCTGAGCAACAAGACAGAAGGAGCCTGGGTCCCTAGTAACTGGGGAGCCCCAACTCCAGCTCTACCTACATCCAATCTTCTTTCATTGAGAAAGAAAATATTTCCTTTTTATTTAAGCACCTGTATTTTGGTATTTTTCTGTGTGCAGTCTAGCCTAATCCTAACTAATATAAATATACTCAAAGAATATCATCTAAGAGCCTAGAATATTTTAATGAAAATGGCAATAATGAAAAAAGATTAATCTAACTTGTGTGTTTTTATCCTAAAGGAATAAAAACATCAATCAAGCTTCATGTCATAATTCCATTCCCATTCCTATTCCCTGCACATAACAAATGTAAAAAGCCCAACAAAGTGCCACTATCCAGGGAAAGTTCTTTATTTATTTATCTTTTGAATAAAAATAGAGACAGAGTCTTGCTATATTGCCCAGGCTGCTCTTCAACTCCTGGACTCAAATGATCATCCTGCCTTGCCCTCCCAAAGTGCTGGAATTACAGTTATGAGCTACCACACCTGACCAGAGCTAGCTCTTTGATGGGAGACAAACAAGTAAAATTTCTCTCTTTTTTTTTTCTTGCATCTTAATTTAAAAATGTCACAGTCCTAATTATATTATTTGGTTCTTTGTTTATCAGATGTATGGAGGTCAAAGTAAAACAGATATTTCAAATAATTTGTAGGTTTAGGTAATGTATGTGTGGGTGTGTCTATGCATGCACACCAACAAATCACCATTCAGGAGTCTATTTATATAGGAACCTAAGGAAAAAAACCTGCACAACACTACAAGAAATACAATTTCAAGGAAAAAATGTCCTACACAACTCATCCTTATCTGGTTTGGCAGTTTATCCCTAATTTTCATGGTTGTCCTATCTATTTCTTCTTCTCTATCTCTACCTATCTATTTCTTCTTCTTGATCTCTATAGATCAAAAATTCTGCTATGAATCCTTAGCTCAGAAAATAATATCTCACATGAGAACAGGATAAAATAAACTAATAACAATATAGGTAATAATAATTTGACTTTTCCGATGTGCTTTTATACAAAAAGCTTTGAGCGCCTTATAAATTATATAGAGAGAAATCACTTAATGTCCTACTAAAAGGCTGCTGCTCTTAAAAAGAAATTCTGTGTAGTGTTGTGCCTCAGGAAAGAAAGTCTGCTATGTCCATACACAATTGCTGGAGTAGTTTTAAGAAAGTGTACTTCCCTTCTCAGTGGCTCTAAAAGCTTTGAGCAATCCCTTTTTAAAAATCATCAAGGCAGCTTTTAATCACCCAGAAGTAATCAACTCTTCGTTTTGGATCTTATCCAATCAAAGTAGTTGAAACTTCAGCCATAGAATAGCACACAAATCATCAAGGGTTATGAAGTCAGTTCGACTTCATTAGCAATAGCCTTTTGCCAGTGACTGTGTCGAGTAAGGGAAATGGAAAAGAAGATCAGAAAGAAGGCCAATAAAAGTTACTCTTGAAATTGGTGAGAACTAATTTCATCTGGCTGCATTTCACAGATTTTGCTCCCCATTTCCAGTTCTTCAGCCCAGACCCAAGATCTGAGGGTTTACCCTCAATCCCAGCCACCTCCTGCAGAGGGCAACAGCAGGAAAAGTTTTTTTTATGTCCATTTAACCTCCTATCAACTCTTCTCAACCTTTGGAGACCATGATCCAGTTAATGGCTATCTCCTCTATGAAGCCTCCTGCTCATAGCTAAGCAAGGAATGATTACTCTCTTCTCTGACATCCCTCAGCTCCTTTTGCCATGCTGCTCACATACTACATATCAATCCTACAATAGATGTTTTTGAATCTTTCCCTTCTACTAAAGGATTTGTTCTTTATATGCTGTGATGGTACCTTACCATATTTCAATCCACACAGCAAAAGGCCTGTGCGTAGAAGATGCTGAGTGTTTTATTAATGATTGGACAGTCCAGTCCACTATCAACTCTGGTCTAGACAACTAAAACCAGAAAATAACAGACCTCACCATGACTATGCTTGCCCTTCACTCCTATATTCTGCACACAGCAGCCAGAGAGAGCATCTCAAACTAAAGATCAGGCCATCAGCACTTCCCTACTGCATCTCCCTCTTCTACCCCACCATTGTGCTTTCCCTCCCCAAGATTTTCATATATGTTCATCCCTCCAGTTGGATTGCTCTTCCCTACACACTATTCTCATTCTTCAGATGTCAGATTTGATGTCATCTCTTCCGAGAAGCTTCTGCTGTCCACCACGTTAGGTAAAGTTTGTTAACTCCTATCAGTCTTTCTCCTGGACCCCTGGATTTTTTTTTCTTTATACTTCATTACAATTTAAAATTATTTGTCCAGTTCCTTTTTTACTGATAACCTCAAATAGAATTTAAGTTTCATCAGGGAAGAATTGGTGTGAGTATTATTCTCCATTATGTTCTCAGAAAGCACAGTGCTTGGCACTTTTAAATAATCAGTCGCTCCGTGTTGAATGAATAGAAAAAACAGTGTGGGCTCTCTCAAAAATTGGTGGTGATCTGGTTCACCCATAGATGACTATTAATGACCCTATGTACAGTAAAAATGTTAGGATAGTGATTCAGGCATTGACCAGAATATTCTCTAGAGCAGAGCAACTTAAAATAAAATGGCATTCTAATACTTCACACATGCGTGCGTGTCCCAAAGGGAGAATTCCGCTAGACTAGAGATAACCTTCAAGTTAAGTCAAATGTGGACAGGTTGACAGAGAGAAAAAGCAACTAAGGTGAATATTTGTGAAAGTTAAGAACTATTAGAAAACTGAAGTTTCCTATCCTGAATGTTATTTGTTTTCTAAATGAGTAATTATAATTTGTTGTATACATCTCATACCTCCCATTTTGCCTAGTTAGCTCAATGGAGATGTCATCTCCTTCAAGAACTTTCTCCTAACCCTATCCACTTGGACAACGGGCCCTTTTGATGTGCTCTAGGGACACCTGGTGTATCCCTCCAAGAGTAGTGAAGTGGCAGAAGATATGGGCAGAAAGAAGTGTTAGGAATAGATTGTATGTTTTATTTGGAATTTATCTAATGAACAACAGGGATATAACTGAAAACATTATCAGATATGTTGTTTAGAAAAAAAATCCTGATAATTTATGAATAAAGTGGATACAAGGAAAGGAAGACTGGAAAGTGAGAGTTTGTTGACAGGCAACCACAAAGGTCAAAGACAAAGATGAGAATCTGAACTAGGTAAAGGACACAAGAAATAAAAAGATAGGTGTGGATTTATAAATTACAAAAAAGGTTGATTCTACAATACCAGGCAATTTTTTTAATAGGAGTGAGCCAAAACCTAAGTTGCTCAAAAGGAGCAGCTGGGTTTGCAGAAAAGATTGTGAATTTTACTTGGGACAAAGTGGAGACGAAAAAGCTGGGGAAACACTTAACTCAGGTAAGCTGGAAATGTAGATTGGGAAGCCATTGGTGGTGATCTGGTTCACCCATAGATGACTATTAATGGCCCTATATACAATAAAAATGCTAGGACAGTGATTCAGGCATTGACCAGAATATTCTCTAGAGCAGGGCAACTTAAAATAAAATGGCATTCTAATACTTCACACATGCATGCGTGTGTGCGCGCGCACACACACACACATACACACACACACACACACACACACACACACACACACCCCACACACACTTTATGCTCAGTGAATAACAGATGAATTCATATGAATTACCAAAACTGAAGACAGAACCATAGTTCAGCAAACCCTGTTTGTTGTCCACAATTTCTAACACTTGGTCATCACCTTGAGGTAGCCAAGGGAATGTTTTCTGACTCTAGAAATACAGATATAAAAGCTGGAGTTCATTGAAACATATCACACACTACTTTGCTAATGTGTTCTACATATGTGTTTGGCACTTATTGCACTATAATGAAGATGGGTTGACTTGTATACTGTGTTCCTTTTTGCTTAAAAGTATCCCATTACAAATTTCACAAAGCATGTTAATACATTCTTTGCACCCACCTAAATTTGGTAATGATTTTGCTATTTGCAGTATATGGTAATACTATGATTGAATTCAACTAACTTACTGAAAGAAAGTGGCATTGAAGAGGAAACTAAAAGTGTACTAGTGTGAAATTATAATAAGAACTTACAATAGACCAGATCCTGTTCATTCGCTCATGTGTTCTTCACAACGATCACAGGGTATGTTAACATTGTCCCAATTTTACAACCCCCCTCCCCCCCAAAAAAATTCTAAATCTCAGAGAAGTTAGTAGTGGAAAACTGTCAGGGGAGGGACATGGGAGTGGGAGTGGCAGTTGAGGGAAACTGCTAGCAGAGGGAGGGGCACACCTCATCAACAAGGGTAACTGCATAATCAACGTTTGTATACCTAACCCTGAATTGTATCCCACATCTTTATAAAAATAAAATAAAATAAAAAATAACTTGTCAACATCACAGAGCTGACACTGGTAAACTTGAGTTTCAAACTCCATACCTGCTCCTCTCTAATATTTCTCAAGGTCTTTGTTTTGAGGAGACTCTGAAAGATTCAATGACTCCTTTTACCAAAACAAAGTAAGAACTAATAAATTAAATGCTGACTTGATGTGTTATTAAATAATGCACAGACATTCTACTATATTGAATCCATTGCTCCAAAAATTCTTCTTCATGACACTCCACTGCTCCCTATTAAGCCAGTCTGTCAGCCTCACTCTAACGTCTTGCAGTTGCCCAGTCTATTCCAAACATTAAGTTCATGGTTTTAACACTGCCCTCACCAGCATGGCAGAATGCCTTGCCTCTTAAACTTCCATCACACCAATAGGTCAATTCATGGGTTAAATCTGCAGTTCATAATCCCTGTTCCCTGTAGGAGAAACTCACATAGGGTCACCTCATGGATGGATGACTCATCCAGTCACACAAGGCCCCATGTTCAGAAGGAACTCATGGTTGGTTTAAGGCTCTGCTGTCATAGTCTTGAAATTTTGAATACTTTTTAGACAAGGTACTCACATTTTTATTTTATACTGGGCCCTAAAATGTATGTAACCAGTCCTGAGCTCACACAAATTCACTCTGGCTTCTCTTCTGGGCTTCTCTTAATTTATCTTAACAATGATTGATTTAATTACATTTGTGACAAAATATAAAGAAAGAGGAGTGCTATGGAAGGAGAAATGACACGAGTCGGGTACCTTAGGGACGCCTTCTTACGACAGTCAAATTTACTCTGAGTTACAAAGGATGAGTAGATATTAGCTAGGCCAAGGGCTAGGAAAGATGCATCACAGATTGCACCCTGAAGCTTGATGCACATGGTGGGCTGGTGGTAATATCAAAGGGTATTTAACACAGTGACAGCCAGAACAAGGTGAGGCCTCCAAGGAAGGCAAACCAGATCATGGTGAGACTGTGCACCGTCTTAAGCATCTTGATCTTCATCGCAAAAAGCAATGGGCCGTTTTAGCATTTAAATCAGGAAAGTGACAAGATGTGATTTGTATTTAACAGGGTCATGCCCACCACCAAGGTCTCACCTCTTTAAGCTCTGAGTGATCCTTCACCCTGCATTGGCATTCACCAGATCTGCCGTTCCTTTTCTCCCTTCTCCAGCTCTGAACTGCTACCTTTTCACACTTAGTGGGGACTTCGTCTACTATTTCAGAGAAGGTTGAAACTTCTCACCCTTATTATCTTCATCTTCTCTCCCCTTCATACCACACAATCCTCACAGTTTTGTGCTTACTCAGGCTTATCCCTCCTCCCATCTTGTCTAGGAAGAGATGTATCCTTTATTTCCTCCTAGGCTAATCATTCCAACTATGCTCTTAATACCACCTTCTTTCTTCCCAACTTACTGGGCTTCACTTCCCACGCACTGGATAATCAGATCTTCTTTTTCTGGCATCTGAGATCTCACACTATCCTACTCTCCTCAGCCTGTAGCTACAGCTCTACGTTTTCAAGGAAGACGAAAGAATACCCTTCTTTTGAACTACCATTCCCCTCTTTTTCTCTTCCCTTATCAACCAGTTTCTTAAAATACTAGTCTAAAGTTGCCAACTCCACTACAACTAGATGATTTAAATTTGTATCTTTCCCTTGTATATGGCATCCAAGACTCTTATCTCCAAATGTGTACTTGTGTGATTGATTTCTTGGAACCAAATAAAGGCATCTTAAAATGACATTTTAGTTTGAATTCAGTGCCTCAGCTTGTCAAGATCTTTTGGGATTCGTAATCTGATAGCTCTCATACTTCTTTTTCCTTCCAGCTGTGTGAGCTGCAACCTTACAATGCACGCCTTCTGGGTGATAATGACCTTGTGAGTGAATAGGCCTGTGTAACCAGTAGAATTTAACACTGGTTCTGAATACAACCCACTCCATCCACAGAAAATGTATTGTAATTCTTTGCCTATTTTCAAATTCATTCTTCTGAACAGTTACATTTTTCCACTGATGCAGTTATATTCAAATTTCCACTTAATAAATGGAAGATTAAACAGCTCCTATCATTTTTAGTGTTAGAAACATTATAGGAAAGCTAATTAAATTAAAAAATTTTAATAGTAAGAAATCCATAGGGTGTACATTTGAGCAGAAATGCAGAAATAGTGAATAAGAGAGGAAAAATATATTCATGGTTGAAAGAGCTAACTAAAAACAAAAGTGCAAGAGTCTTATGTACTCTTAGACAATCCTCATTTTAGGCAACAATGGTTTTTCCGGTATGCTCAGGGCTCATGCTGCCTGGTCTCCTCACAGCAAAGAGTGTGACCGGAGTCAGCCTATTTGTATACAAAGTGTGCCTCAACAGCCAAATGAGGGGGCGCTGAATAGAATAGTATCAAGATTTCAATGCCCATTCAACCTCTTGCTATGTAAAAATTCTACAGGCCTAAAACTAGGAAAAGATGGGGTCTAATAATCTTGCCTCATAATTAGGGTAATCTTTAACAGAGCATTGTATCCTGATTACAATAACTACATAGCAATTAGGTGATTATCGGTGCCCCATAAAAATATACGATTAAGCATTAAGAGAAAATCACAGATGAACAATAATCACACTGTATTTTACATGGAGCTGTAACCTGAAGCGTAATAATTATCATGTGCTATAACCACCAGTATATAAATAACCATGTAAAAGCAATTTGAGAGAGAAAAAGAGAAAACTCAATCTAAACCAGTTAACAGTTAACAAAAGCATGAACAACTTGGAAGAGCAAATAATATGTTACACCAACTCTACAACATTATTTCTACCAGCAAGTCCTGTGGGCTCTGCCTCTTGGGTCCATCCCTACAGCTGCTGCTCTAATTCAAGCCATCGGTATGTCTTGCTTGGACTGGTACAGTACTCTAGTATCCTCCTATATAGTCCCTTTACTACTGGACTCTATCTGCTGCTGTTCATTCTCCATTCTGCCACTAGAAATCTCTTTCTAAAATAAAATTATGATCACATCACTACCCAACTTAGAAATCCTCGGTGGCTCCTCTTTGCTTATAGAATAAAGTCCAGATTACATCACATAGCAGGCAAAGCCCCTCACTAACCTCTTCGCTTCAGCTCCAGGCAATTGCTACCCTCACTCTTCCAGTCTCTACCTCACATATGTTACCATGGTAATACCCTCAAACATTCTAGCCATGGTGGATGGTCTACTAGGTTCTCCCACTGTCCCACTCCAGATAGTTCTCTTCAGGCAGCAGAGTACAGCACTTAGAAGTATGACTCTGGAGCCTGTTCCACATATGCTATGCTTCTTCTTAGCTGTATGGCCTTGGATAAGCTACTTAAGTTCTCTGTGCCCAGTCTTCTCTAAAAAAAAAAATTGGAGCTATAGTCAAAGTACCTACCACGTAGCAAGACTGAAAGATCTTAATGAGTTATCACAGATACAATGCTTAGAACACGATGAGAAGTATATAAGTATTTATTTTCATTGTTGTCACCAACTTTGCCACCCATTCTCCACTTGGCAGATTTTTTAGTGATCCTTTAACACACTAGTCAGATAGCATTTTTTGGCAAGCCTCACCTCTTCCACTTTCTCACCATTAGTCATTAGGCACTTCATTGCTCTCTTCTTCTATAGCTCCAAAGGACTTTGATCACATAATCAAGTAACATCAACTGATGTACTGAATACCTACTCTGAGCTATGCAAAAACTAACCACAAATAAATAAAGCTGATATAGTAATTAGCATTATACAGACTAGAAGACTCAGAATCAGAAAGAGAAATGAACATCCCCCTTGTACAGCCATCAGGTAAGATAATTAGAATTCGGACCACTATGACCCAACCTCATATCATTTTTCCACACAATATGGCTGGCCAGGTACAAAACTCATTATCTTGCAACATAGATAGGTGCTTCTACTTCTGTTTCTCTCTCTGGACTATGAGATTCGTATTATTTATATTTTAATCACCAGAAGCTTACACAAAACCCAGCACATTATATGTACTCAATAAGTGTTTCTAGCCTTTCAAAGCCATACTTAAAGGGAGAGCTGTCCAACAGAAATGTACAATTTTAGATTTTTACTAGTCACCTCAAAAAAATAAAAAGTAAAACAAATTTAAAAATATTTTTAACTTAATGTACCTACACATGTAATCAATATAAAAGTGTTAATAATCTATCTTCTTTTTTCCATACATAGTCATTGAAATTCAATGAGACTTTTACACTTACAACACATTTTAATCCAGAATGACCATATCTCAAGTGCTCAGAAACCACATGCGACTAGCGTCTACTATATTGGACAGTGCAGATTGAATAAACAAACTGTAAGCATAAAACTAAAAGGGAATGTCACCTGCTCTATGGCGGTCAACTCAGACAGTCCAGGCAGAAAACATACATTCTCAATCTATCCAAGTCCCTCTTCTACATTAAAATCACAGCTCTACTTCCCACACTGGGTTATCAGGACTTTCTCACTATCCTTCGAGATTCATTGTTACTTTAGCTCTTTAATACCTTAAACAAAGTACATATGAGACTACTGAACAAATCTTTTAATATTTTTTAAGTTTTTAAATTTTTATTTTACAATTAAAATTTTTAAATCTTTAAATTTTTTTAAAATTTAAATCTTTTTGAATTTTTTTTCAGTCCAAAGTAACCAGGCACACCTGCAGTGTTATTGATTTCCCACTGTCCGGGAGGATCAAGCACATACCTGCATACATAGTATTTGATTTGAAATCTTTTGTGGCATTTTTCAAGTTCTGTCTTTTGTTTAGACCATCTGCCTATAGACCATCTCTGCACACAGATTTTTAATTAGAAAATTCCATGTGTTTGGCTTGACACATGGCTAAGCTCCCAATGGTTGCCTTGAGTTTGGCATTGTTTGGCACTCAATAGACAGTAGTGGAGCAAAGTCTCAATGAATTTACCATGTGTTTGGGGTATAGTTCAAATGTAGATGTGCTGAGGCAGGATTGATTACCAAAATCTTCAAGGTTGAAACAGAAATAGAAATGTAACTAGTAATAGCCCTTAAGTAGAGAAAGAGAATAAGAACATTTCAGACTGAAAAACTGTGCCAAAAATAATGACTTAAAGGTTGGAAATTTTTTACATACTTGTGCACTTAGTATGCACAAGGTGCTGTTCTAAGAACTTTTCCAATATGAACTCACTTAGGTTTCATGCACAGCCCACAAAGGCAGGTTCATTTTGCAGATGAGGAAAAGTGGTTAAGTGACTTAGGAAGTTTACTCTGCTAGAAAGCAACCACCCAGAGATTTGAACACAGAACCTCTACCTCCAGAGCCTATGTTCTTAAATATTATGCTATGCTGCTTCTTTGAGACAACTATATGTTACAGTTATGCCTTGGCATATGTGGGTTCTTGATGGGTTAGTAAAGTGTTTTGGATTATCTTGCAATAAAGAAATATTGGTTAGTTCTGATTTAAATTGTCACATAAAATGTTGAGGCATCCTAATACCCTAAGATAATATCATAGGTATTCTATACTCTGAAGAAGAAGCTTGGTATATTTGTACTCAACATTGTTTGCTTATTTGTTTGTTTGTTTTTAACAGCCATCAATTCAATTTACAAGAACTGTACAAGCAAAGTCTACCTGTAAGTTCCCACCACAGGACACATGTAGTTTTAGCAAAGGAAATGTATTTCTTTTAAAACTTTAGGAACGTTCTAGTGATAGATCAACAATAAGACTCTTCTTTTTTAAATATGTTTTCAGTTGTCACATAGATGCAATCAAAAGTGTTTAATTTTTTTTTCACTGACTACTTTAGTAAAATCAAGGAGTAAGATAAAATCACTAGTCTCGGAAAGCTTACGGATTAGTTCATTTCAATTCAATTTAACATATAATTGTTTAGCACTTATATGCCAGGTTTTCGGCTGGGAAATAAGTAAATTAAGATAAGTAAAGCACAAATCCTCCCTCAAGGAGCTTAAAATCTTCAGATACATAAATGAATAGCTATTATACTTTAAAACAAATGCTGAACAAGAATTAAAAATGATATTATAGAAATACAAAAAAAGCCACAGCTAATTCTGGTAGAATGGAGTAAATGGGCATTTATTTGCTTATTAATTATTTTTAAAGGATTATTTAGAAAAATATTTAGCTAATTACAATCACGCAATTAAATAAGTAAATGTATAGGACCAACAGTAATAATTTCAAAGAAGGAATAATGAATTGTTTCGTTGGGATGCAAAGGAAAGCTTCACGGAGGCAGCAATATTTGAACTGAGAGCAGAGGAGTACTTAAGGTTTCTTTGGGTAGCAAAGTGGCATGGTCACAAGCAGAGGATGCATGCACAAAAGAGCAAAGATATGAAATATCATAGCAGGAAAGAGCAACTGCTTTGCATCTAAAGAGCTCTCAATAAGTCTTTTCTGGCAGTGATGTTTGAGACCCATCATTTCACATAATTCCAGAACACTTACTGAGAATTTATTATGCACCATCACCTAGCAAAATGATAGGGATACAATGATACATAAGACATGATTCCTTTTCTGAAGAATTCAAAGTTAGTGGCAGCCATATAAATAAGTAAATGTCACTTAATGGGACGCTTGCTATAACAAAGGTAGAGTATAGGGTAAATGATCTATTCAATTCAACCTAGGGGTGTTTAAGAAGTAGACTGGTCTAACCGTATGATATTTGAACTGGGTCTTAAAAACTGGGTCTTAAGGATAAGTAAGAGTTTTTCATTGGAGGGATAAAAAGGAAAGAGTCTTTCAAAAGGAGTATGTGCAAAGATATAATCATACAAAATATTGTGGCATATTTATGGAAAAGCAAGAGTTTGAAAAAGCTAGGGAATGGTTAGATAAAAGATTGCATTGGAACAAAGAGCTCATAAAATGGATTCCTTTATAAGAAATGCATACATGTTAAGACTTCATTCTGTAAGCACAGGAGTCACTGAGGCTTTAAAGCAGAAAAGTAACATGATGAAATTTGCCCACCAACCAAGACTAGACTAGATACTGGGTTGGAGGAGCTTAGGCTGGAGGGCCAGGTAGGAGGTGATGGCAATGACCACTGGAAAAAAGACAGTAGACTGAAATCTGATGAAGTAGAAAGGAGATAACAGAAGGTGTGGAAGGGAGACTGTTTCAGAAGTAGAGCCAACATGATGCAGTGACCACTTAGATTTAGTGAGGAGGTTGATAAAAGCAGGGTTTTAAAAAGAAGGTGGATAAGGATGACAATTAGTTCCTGGATTGAGCCATTGGTTGAATAGCAAGGACAGCAGTAACTACGATAGAGCAGGTACTGTCTTACAGAGATGATGGCATGGAGAAATGGAGGTCGATGCTGTAAAGTAGAGATAATAGGAGGAGGAAGCAATTCATTCAGACGTTGGATGGCACCAATCTATCAGACAAATCTTCCATCCACTCACATCTGCTATTTACATTGTGCTTCTTCTAAAATAAAAGAGCAATCAATCTTGACATCTAGTCTCCAGGCTTGGCTATCCCTCCTACCTGGGATACTCATTGCAAACATCAGCCAGATTAAAACAAACCAATCAATTTGTGTCTGCCAGGTGAACATCTCTGTAGGAAGTTAATTGTCCTTGCTTTTGACACGATCCTGAATGACAAATGAGAAGTGAGAGAAGATGGAACATGGCTGGCAGTTCATGACAGAAACAATGTGGGGTTGCCTTACTTCTATCTATGGGTTGCCTGGACAGCAGATGATCCATGGAGCAAATCTTCAAGGAAGGTCAGAGAGCTAATGGGTGCCCAAGGGTGAAGAGAGTGAGCTCACAGCCACAGCTATCATGGCAACTGCAGGAAAGCAACTAGACTCAGATACCAAAAGGCACAGACTTGAAGGCACAACCTCTCTCAGCCTTAAGGAAAAAGAGGGGTCCAGGGTAAGCCAGACGGAGCACGGAGTCAGCTCTCTCATGCTGACTGATTTTAACATGTGGCCGCAGGCTAGTTGAGGAACCCTTGGAGGGTCTATTCCCACCCTGTGGCAAAAGTTCTGGATATACAATTGGAAGGGCTGGCTTCAAGTCTGACCTTATGGACACATTGATTAAGTTCCCTTACATAAGTTAACTTATCATCAAAAAAAGGCTCATAATACCTACCTCACCTCTTAATTGAACAACTTGCAGCAAGTTAACTAATTTTTCAAAACCTCCAATTTCTCATCAGTAAAACAAGCTGACACATACCTGCCTTACTTTACAAGACTGTTCTGATAAATAAAGGAAATGATTTAAAGGAAAGTACCTGGTACAGTGACAGTTGTCAAACATATTTTAGTTCCAAGGGGGAAAAAACAAAGATTCTCACCCCAGTTCTACTATGCCCTAAATTTGCAATCTATCAAGCCACTTTTTAGAAATTTTCCTTTTTAAAAAGGAAATGTTCTTCAACCCACCCTTGCAAATGTTCTTCAACCCATCCTTGTCAAAAGTGTGGAGAGGAATAAAAAATTTCCTGGCCTCTGCATAGTGCAGTTACCTTGGTCCTTTCCTTGATGCCTGGATCATAGGTAGCACACATGCCCTTTGCTTGGCGTTTGATCAAGAAAAGAGATAATTGTCCCTGCTCTGCAAGTAAAAGATTCTGAGGAACTGTCCATGCCTTCTTGTTATGATCTCCAGAGGCATAAGAGAAAAAGATGGATTCTTTCTTTTGTGCATGTCAGTCTGTGATAGAGAACAGCAGTGATGGCTACAAACATCTTTTATCCAATTCATTTCTTTAGGGCTTAATAATTCTAGCCCTAACCAGGACAAGGCTAGGTAAATTAAATTTCTCTGTTCCTTAGTTTCCCCCATCTATAAAATGGGTGTAGTATAAAGATGTGAATAAATGGATAGAAAATCAGCTTTCTGCAGAGAAATTACCTTTAACTTTACCTAGTCATTGCCTCTGACTGAGGGCTTCTCTCAGATCAGCTCTTCATGTACTAAGCCTCCAGATGTTGTGGACAGACTTGTGACACGTACATATGTTCTTCACTTCTAGAGGAAGAAGAGAACTAGTATTTACTGAATACCTATAATGGCTTCAGGCATGATGTTAAGTGCTGAACAGGTCATGTCTCATTTGAGACACAGATAAGAAATCAGAGAAGTTGAGTGAGCCAAAGTCAAACAGTTAATTATAGTGCTGAGTTCTGTTTATCTGTTGTTTTCTTGTTGATGTTAAAATGTTTGTGAAGGCCAAGCTGCTCTGATACTAAGTAGAAAAAAAATATTTAATTTTATACAGTCTATTTTTTCAGGAGAATTCTTAATGTTTTCATTTATCCAGACAGCAAATCTATTACAAAGGTTAAAGTACAGAGGAAGTAACTCAAATGTGGGGAGAACAGGGCTCAATATTAACTCTGCACCTTTATGAATGTATGAAAAACAATGCAAAGTGTCACACTACAATCTTCCAGGCACCCAGAATTATAAATGGCATTTCAATGAATATGTTAGATTTCTATTGGCCTAAATTTCCAGAATGATAAAAAACCATTCTAACCATCACCACCAAACCTTTGTCCCTGTAACACAAACCCAAGTGTTTAAGGTCTGAGTCTTTTATTGTTAGAAGATAATAAAGCTTAGGGAATTCGAATAAATATGTTGTTATTACATAAACCTGGGTTCAAATCTGGCCTCTTTACTTAATCATGGTGGAATCTTAGGCCAGTTTTACCACCAGAACGTTACTCTGGGATGCGGGAATTATGTCTATCTCACTCCTTGCCCTATCCCAGCTCCTGAAAGGGTCTGGCACATGGGAGGGGGCAGTAAGTGTTTGTTAAATGAATATCTGAAAATCACTCCACCATATAATAAGCACTCAATGAGTGGGATTTAGAATACATGTAGGATTCTGAGTTTATAATTTGCATATAGTTGATGTTATCCAGTGTTAGAAGTGGAGAAACTTCGGAGACCATGTCTCTTTGTAGCTAAAGAAACCATAGCCCAGTGAACCACTTGCCCCAAAGCACCTAGCTGGGATTTGAGCCTGCAGTGTCTGATATATGCTTGACGACACTTAGTTATTTTGTATGTAAGTCCACAGAATTCGAAATAGTTTTTTCTTTTCTTTTTTTTTTTTTTGAGTCAAAGTCTCCTTCTTTCACCCAGGCTGGAGTGCAGGTCGCTTACAGTCACCTCAGCATCTACCTGCTGGGCTTAGGTGATCCTTCCGCCTCAGTCTTCCAAGTAGCCAGAACTACAGGTGTGCACTACCACGCCTGGCTAATTTTTTTTGACATATTGTAGAGACAAGGTCTCACCAAGTTGCCCAGGCTGGTCTTGAACTCCTGGTCTCAGGCAATCCTCTCACCTCAGCCTCTCAAAGTTCTGGGATTACAGGCTTGAGTCACCCTGCACAGCCATCTTTTTTTAAAAAAATAATAGAACCAACACAGGCACAAAACCTTTCACAAGATGTTAGAATTCTTACTTGCTTGTTCGACAGCTAGAAAGAAAACAAAAAACAAAGTTCTGAGGATTTCCACTAACAGAGGAGATCCCCGAGTGGTTGTGATCTTACTAAAAACATCCTAGAATTAGATCCACAGGTCAGAGGCAGCAGGTCACCACTCAGATCCTTTTAGGTAATAATGCACTGCAGAAAGCCCTTTGGGTAATTCTTAGTGAACCTTGTAGAGGAAAAAAAAAAGCCTCTGCACTCAGCATTTGACTGTTCCCAGTCTGTCATCAGGGTCTGACTTGTAAGGAAGTAGAAACAGTGGATTCCAAACAGAGTGCAGGTGCATGGTGCCTGTGTTTGATGCAAATTGCAAAGAAAAAGAAATGTCATGGGAGAAATCAAAGTATTCTTTGTAAAAAAAAAAAGGGGGGGGGGAGAAATAAGAACATAAACATTGATAACTGAAAATCTAGGCCAGATGGTTCATATTCAGTTTCATTAATATTTCCTTGGTTGTTGTGGCCTCAGTAAGATGCAAACTGTGGTCCGGGCAATGCAAATCGTGGCTTTTGCTAGCCCAAGGTTGCAAAACTTTTGAATGCTCATGGGAGTTCATTCAAAGTACCCTTCTACAACAGAAATCCCAGTCTGGGGACATTATTATACTCGTCACACCTAGAAGATTTCCCAGGTTAAATGAGTATCTGTTTTTTATTTTTATAACATAGTCCATGTTCCGCATGAGGACATTTACAGTCAACAAAGGACTGCAGATACAACAATGGCCCCCTAAGATTATAATGGAGGTGTGACATCCCTAACACCTACTGATATAATAACCATTGCAAGTTATTGCACAATGCATTACTCACATGTTTCTGGTGATGCTGATGTAAACAAACCTGCTGTGCTGACTTTGTGCCATTACTTTAGAATGTATTCCATCTACTTATCACACAAAACGTTAGCCTGAGGCAAGTCCTTCAGGAGATAATTCCAGAAGAAGGCATTGTCATCATAGGACATAACAGTTTCATGTGTGTTATTGCCCTTGAATACCTTTCAGTAGGACATGATGTAGAGTTGGAAGACAGCAATATTGACAATCCTGCCCCTGTGTAGGCATAGGCTAATGGGTGAGTTTGTGTCTTAGCTTTCAATAAAAAAGTTTTAAAAGTAAAACAGTTAAATAGAAAAGCTTATAGAATAAGGACATAAAGAAAGAAAATGTTTTTGCTATACAATGTGCGTTTTAAGCTAAGTATGATTATTACAAGAATCAGCATTTTTAAAAACTAAAAGTTGTGAAGTTAAAAAGTTATGGCAGGCTAAGGTCAATTTATTATGGAAAAAAGAAAAGCAGCTTGAAGAAAGAAAAGCAGTTTTGTATAAATTTAGTATAGCCTAAGTGTACAGGGCATAAAAACTGTACAGTAGTATACAGTAACATCCTAGACCTTCACATTCATTCATCACTCACTCACTGGCTTCCCAGAACAACTTCCTGAGAGCTCCATTCATATTAAATGCCTTTTATAGGTATACTATGTTTTTTACCTTTTATACCATATTTTACTATACCTTTCCTATGTTTAGATGTGTTTAGCTACAAAATACCATTGTGTTACATTGCCTACAGTATTCAGTACACTAACAAGCTATACAGGTTTACAGCCTAGAAGCCATAGGATATATCATATATATTAAGTATGTAGTAGGCGGTACCATATAGGTTGTGTAAGAACACCCTATGATGCTTGCACAATGACACAATTACCTAAGGATGCATTTCTCATTGCAACCCCATCATTAAGCCATGCATGACTTAATGATGCACATTAATCAACACACACATTCTTCCATCACAGCTCTGTAAAGCCCTATATTTCTTATTTCAGACTGATTAAAAGTGCCCCAGGAAATACAACAGCTTTGTTCATGCTCCTCTCTGAGAGGCTTCCACTCTCGAAAGATCAGCACGAAATAGAAGCTAGATTGGCTTGGAGTGTCAACAGTAGTTTCTGCAGCAGCATCACATAATAGCCATCTGGAATGAGCCTTCCAATCAACTTCTTGTAGTCACCAAAAGGCAACCCAAGTTAGTGCTAACCTCAGCCTGCTTGTTTGTTAACTTGACTGGAAAGTGAAATCCTTTGCATCTCCCCCATCTCCCAAATAACCACAGTATCACATTATAAGATTGTCTGCTTCCTTATTTTGGCATCTTATTTTCAGGCAGCTGCATTGCACAGCGTACTCTATTTCAAAAAACACCTGAGCTCTGTTCCATGTAGTCTTTTGAATTCTAGCAGGCTCTTGTACCTTCCAGAGCTGGCCCAGGCTTAGCTCATGGTGATAGTACAATAGAGAAAAGAGCAGAATCGCTAATTGTCAAAGGCCTCTTGAGACATAGACATAGAATAGGCACATTGTTCCTACCATAGTCTCGTGGAAGTAAATGACGACCTGAAGACCATCACATGAGAACAAGGAAAGTCTATTGGTTCAGAGCTTGATATAGTAAGGAAGTCAGCCATAATCACTTGCATTTAGCAGAGACTCCAAGGCAGGCAGAGGAGTGGGAACCTTTACAGTGGCATATAGTTCAGGTGTGTCCTGATGGGAGGCTGTTGGTCTGGAGAAGCTGTCAGTTGCCTAACTAGGAGCAGACATGGTATTTGGTTGGGAGTACATATGTAGCTTTCTCCAGATGGTACTAATTTGGAAGCATGGGCAAAATTAGGAAAGCTGTCAGTTATTAATCAAGTCTTGACCATTTAGGGCCAATTGTTATAAATATTGTTTAGCTTCCTGGGCTGGTTCCTGCAGATTGTGGGACTATTTTTATATATAGTATGGATATTGTTTATTTGTATAGTTAGTCTTTCATTCTGACGGTAAAGCAAGTCATAAAACTAACCCCAATTCAAGCGTAAGGAAACAGATTTCCCATTTGATGGAGGAACTGCAAAGGTGCATCACAAAGAATGTGGACACAGAGACACTATTGCTCAATGTCATTAAGCCAATCAACCTACAAGAAGTTTCCAATGTGCTGAGGGACTGGATGTGAATTGTGAGAAAAGAGAAGAGTCAAGAATGACTTTGAGGGTTTTTGCCCTAAGTAACTGGGAAAATTGAGTCATAAGACATAGAAGACAAGGAATAGAATTAACATTTCTACCTGGAATTTGAAATCTTGGAAGAATATCTAAGTGGAGATATTACCTGTATATACAAGTCAGAGGGGAGTTAGAATGGAGATAATTTGGTAGGGAGTGACTCAAAGAAGAGAAACTAATGTATAATCTTGAAGATCAGAGATGCCCAAAGCACACCAAGAAGTGGACAATGCATTAGGAAGATACAAAAATTATGGCATCCCAGAAACAAAAGGAAGCACATGCTTAAAGAAGGGTATGAGCAACGTGATCTATCTGTGTCAAATGTAGAGCAATATGAGGACCAAAAATTAAAAAGGAACTTGGTAACGTGGAGACCAGTAATGACTTTGACATTGGTGACTTCCTAAGATTGCCTCTAGAATGTCTTTTTCTCCACTTCTGCTCATAACACCTAAGGGGACTCCTCTCTACCGGAATAGTGATTGGCCTCTCTACTGCTATCTTTTCCTTCTTCCCAACTACTACTCACACTAAATCCCATCAAATCCTGGCCTCACTTCCTCAATTAAACCCCTATAATAACTTCACAATGGTCTTAGAACAAAATTCAAACCCTTGATATGATTTCAACATGCATAGCCTTTGTCTGTCCCTCCAGCCCTCTCCCTCCACTCCTGCCATGCTGGTCTTTTCTTACTTTCTGGGTTGTAATCCTCCCTCCCACCAAAAATTCATTGCTTATGCCATTCTTTCTAGAACATTTGGCTTCCCAACCTCATAGCCCAAGCTTTGCCCATACATGTGTGTGCCTTGCAAAGTCACAAGCATCTTTTCTACTTCTGTTTGAAAGGGAAGCAATCCATGACTATATAGCATAAGATAAGGCCATTAAACACCCTAAACCTCATACCCTCTTCTTCTATTACCCTAAATCCCAGATACCCTGAATATGGTCTTGGTAGAACTTTTAAAAACTATGAATCATTGTTTTATGCTTATTAGTTTAATTTATAACTCTTGTGTCAGTCTGTAAGCCCCTCAAAGACTGCCACATCTCCTGACTCAAAACAGAAACTTAGTTAAATTTTTTAAATAAATTAATGGTTACCAGATGAAGTATGTGAGAAGCACAGTCCTGCTCCCTTTTCACAGATAAAGAGACTGAGATTTGGTAGAGACTGAGATTTGGTGGAGGTCAAGACCTTATTCCAGGAATTCAACCTCACTCTACCTCACTTCTGCACCCTAACTTTTCTTATGTGTGTGTGTGTGTGTGTGTGTGTGTGTGTGTGTGTGTGTGTGTGTGTGTGTGTGTGTCTGCCACTAACTGGAGTTTCTTAAGAGCAGAGTTTATATCTTATTCCTCTCTCAGTTAAACTGAGACTGGTGTTGTTGAACTCAGTCTCAAGAAATATTGATGAGATTGAGTTGTAGAGAACTGAATTTCATAAATATGAGCTGAACTGAGCAAATATGCAAAACTGGTAAAGAATATGTTTAGGTTTACCTCGGGAATTTTTATATTCAGTTTAAATAGCAACTTCTGCCTCCCTCTCCCCTTTCATTGCCATGGTTTCTTTCCTCAGAGAGATATTATTTTTCATCCACGCTTGCAGTTAGTTGGCTCTGACAGAAGTTGCCTCCTGCCCTTTCTTGCTTACCTAAAGCACGATTTGTGTTTGTCTGATGGAGAGTGAATTCAGCCCATTATGAAGCAATAGAAATTTTGTGAATGCTTTCAGCTCAAGAGTCAGTGCACTCACGGGAAGTAGGGCTCTCAAACTCCTGCAAACTGCAGACCACTTTGGCAAAACAGCTGACGCCCACGAACCACCAACCACTCTGTTTCCCACTTGGGGCTGCCCCAAATGAAAACCACACCCTAGGAAATGGAAAGGTTTGTGCTGTTTCTGACTAACTGCAGACGAGACAGCGCCTGCTTTTATTAAATATCATAAACAAATAACTTAATAATACCAGAAGCCAAACCATAGATACTATCACACAATTGATGAACATTAATGCCACAGCCCACAGACCACCTGGTTCTCCAATTGTGGATTACCAGGTGGTACTCAACAAGGTTGAAAGAATATCCTAATTAAGGTGGTAATAATAATATTGATAAAAATAATACATAGCAATATTAACAAGTAACTTTGGATCCTGCAGTAAAGTTTATAAAACAGTTCAATTTGCTCTCTCAGAGCTATACAATGAATCTATGAGGATAACGAGACAGAGTTTATTATGACCTTTCCATCATAAGTAAGAGCTCAAAAGGGATAAGTGCTGGGTCAAATGCTTCATGGTCAGGAAGTGACAAAGCCAGGACTCAAACCTACGACTTCAAACACTAAATACCACTAAAAGACAACTTATTTGTACATACTTGACCATCTTGCTGGTTTGAGACTGTAGTAGGACTGAATTATTATTCCTAATTGCTCACCCATTCTCTGTTATAGAATTATCCATTTGAACATGTTGCCATATAACTTTATAGTTCCTCCCCTATGAATGGACTATATTTCCCCTCCTCCACAGAGTCAGCTTCCCAAATGACTTAATTGGCCACTTAAAATGCTATTGAACTTCATGTGAGCAGTGGCTGTAGAGCTGCAGTCTCTGACATTTTTTACATCAAGAACAGATTTCTTGGAAAACAAGTTTTCCACAGATGGGCCAGAGGGGATGGAGGATCATCAGACATTAGAGTATCATAAGGTTTGTGCAACCTAGATCCCTTGCATATGCAGTTCGCAATAGGGTTTGTATTCCTATGAAATTCTAATGCCACCATGATCTTACAGCAGACAGACCTCCGCTCACCCCCTGCTGTGCAGTACAGTTTCTAACAGGCCACAGACCAGTACCAGTCTGCAGTCTAGGGGTCGGGAACCCCTGGCTTGGCTGGCTCCTTGCACTCTTATTAGTTACCATTAGAAGGTGCCCAAGGATATAGTGAAAGGGAATTGAGAAGACATTCAGAGTAGACCTACATGTAACCTGCATGGTGGAGCTAAACCCAGTTGAATCCTTCGGGGTTCATCCGTGATAAGCCAAATACCATCCACTTTGCAGACCCATGAAGGAGAAAAAGAAATGATTTTTACTATAAACCAATGAGCTTGGGATCATTTGTTATGCAGCATCATTACAACAATAACTGAATAATACAGGAACAGTGTCTCAATTTATGAGTGGGAATTGGCTGAAGGGTGATGGAGCTGTTGCCACATGCAGGAAAATAAGCACAAGATTTACAGTCAGAATTCTAAGAACTAGCGTCAAATCCTAGTTCTGCCACATCTTAGCTGTGTGACTGAAAAAATCCCTGCCCACCTGAGCCTTACGTCCTTTATATGCTAATAGAAATAATGATACCAATTTTATAAAGGCACCATATACTTTAGATGAGATATTTTGTCAACAACTGAAACAATATAGAAGTCATAATTTTTCATAGTTGTTTCCTTCTGAGATCTGCTTTAAAAAATAATATGTATATATGCTAAATTGTCACTTGAGGTTTGAAAAGGTATCTTTGGCATTACATAACACTTTATAAACACAAAGATTTAATCAGTTTTTGTTCAAAATTTAAAAAAATAGGAACACAAGAAAAGAAAGAAAAGGAAAGGAAGGAAAAGAGGGAGGAAAAGGGAGGGGAGGGGAAGGGGCATGAGAGTCAAAATGCAACTAACGCTAAGAACTCACACAGGGAAAAATGCTCCCACACGCCCTTCCTCAGTGCACTCCTCTCAGATCCACTGCAAGAGTAGAGAGACTTAGCCCCGATGTACATGCAGAGAGTTGTGAAACATGAGAAATGAAAACGGAGAGACTGAATGCTTTCCTTGTTGTGATTAGGATCACACGAATCACCGCTGGAAGTGCTTGTCTCCTGGGACTGCTCGCTTAAACCTTTCTGGCACAGGAGGCACATGGCTGGTGCTGATTGTGCCACAGCCTCTCCAACCAAACCACTAGAGAGCCAAAGGGTCTCAGTGACCTCCAGATCTGGAATTCTATATCTATGGCAGGGAAGAAAATCACGGGGATAAATACCATATGCAGGTGCTTTATGGGCTGGTTGCCTGGAAAAAAAGTTTGTGTGTTATATGATAACATAAATGTTTTAGTTTCCAGAACAGATTATTAGTTTTAATATTTAATATATTGTAGGCATTGCATTACCATGTATTGCTATATTCACAACCAGCAGGATTTGAGCCCTTTCTTTTCAATATCAACAGTTGATATTTTATTTTGGATAATTCTTTGTCCAAAAAAGTGTATTGGCATTCTGTGTGCCATACTTTGCTAGTTACTGAAGATTCAGAATGGAAAACACAGCCTTTATATGTTCTATATTCAGTCAAGTTTTTCAACAGTTCAGATCAATTAATTTTTGGTTCCTTATGAGCAAACAATTTCTCCAATATTGATTTTCATTTTCCTTTTCTTCTGGGGAGTTTGGTGAGCCTGTGGGAATGTTTACAAATATTCCAAGAGTCTTTGACTTTCCACTTGTGTCCCAGTCCCTCCCGGCATAAAAATTACTAGCTGGTTTTCTTTCCAGTTCACATGTTTCTCCTTTTAGGTATTCCACCAGCTCTAGTCACAGCTAATAGATTCAAGGGTATAATACAAGCACCAGGCTGAACCAACCAAATTATCTTATTCAAGAAATTAAAACTTGAATCCAGAGACACAGAGGTGGTATATCAGTTAGTTATTGCTGTGTAATAAACACCCACAAAATTTACTTAAAGCAGCAAGTCATTGTTTCTAATGGGTCTTGGGTCAGTCAGATGGTTCTGTTGATCTGAACGAAGTGTGGTAGGGTTCACACCTATGTGTGCAGACAACTGCAGGTTGGATAGGCAAATGGGTTCTCAAATGGGTTTTTCTCATAGCTGAGGGTTCAGCTTGGACATCCAGGGTGACTCGGTTCCACTCCATGTGCCACATCATCCATTAGGTTAGCCCAGATATATTTTCATGGCAAAGACAGACAGCAGCCAAGAAAGTGAAAACCTGCAAGTACTCATCTAAATGTCTGCTTACATGATATTCACTACTGTTCCTTGGCTAAATTCAGACTCTGCATGAGACAGAACTATGGAATTACAGAGCAAAGGGCGTGGATACAATGAAGTCTTTAATTGGGACCATTAGTGGAACTAACCAACCAGATTGGAAGTCAATAAGCCTGGCAGCAGCATTCAAAGAAGATGTATGGAGGCTCACTGCCGAATTCCCTGGAAAGCCCCTGATTTCTGTCTTTCCAATTTCTGAATATTCAGTCCTTTCCTCCAATAAATCTCCTTTTCTGCTTAAGTTCACTAGTCAGTTTCTGTTGTCTGCTACCAAAATCATCATTATCATCACCTATAATGACCACTAACCTATAATATACCATATTTTGTCAGTTCTATAACCAAAAATGTATCATATTCATCCCTTTCTTGTCACTGTTAGAGTTACTGCCTCAGTTCAGACTTTCATCATCTCTACCCTCAACCACTGCCACAGGATTTCTGAACCAGATTATTAAACCATTAGACCTGAAACTCTCTATAAATTGGCTTCTGGTCCTTAATACTCCCCAGCTGGACTAATTAGGTTAGTTATTGCATTAAGCAACTTTCAACTATCAGATGTCCCATACCTTATATAGGGGAACAAATTGGTCATTTTCTATAAAATTTAGTGAAACTTTAGAAGCTGTGTCATTTTCCCCCCATTCTTCAAATACATTGATTTTTTAAAAGAAACATTTTTTCACCATTTTTTTGTTGGCCTTCTGTCTGAGGTCTCCATGTCTCTATCTGTATAGCATGTCAAAATGAATAAATGAACAAATGGCAAAGAAATTTTCCTTTTAGAAATGTATCATTCATGATGTCTTCAGTAGAGAAAATAAATAACATTATAGTT
Source organism: Carlito syrichta (assembly GCF_000164805.1). NCBI lineage: Eukaryota > Metazoa > Chordata > Mammalia > Primates > Tarsiidae > Carlito > Carlito syrichta. Next base: position 95,369 of record NW_007126583.1, read on the forward strand.
TTACCTTAAGCATAAATGCTATCTGTCTAGTTCTATGATATTGAAATTGTTTCAACGATAATGATGATCTGTTTGTATATGGGAATTTAAAGAGTATATTAAGATTTGTTTGATAACGAGAAGAGAAGAAACCAGCCTCCCAACCGGAGAGTAACAGTAACAGTCTGTGTGAGTCAGGGAATGCTCTGACCCACTCTTCTGTGGTTAACTATGTATAATACATGAAACACGGATCATATATATGCTTTAAAAAGAGTTCGGTTGCATTTTGGAGACAGTCGCACAACTGATAAAGTCATACAATATATATGAAACAGCTTTTCCCTTCAATGTATGAGGAAAACTATATAAATTTTGTGATGCCCTTTACAAAACAAAGTTTTCACCTCCAAACTCTACATTCATTTAGCATATATATATAAATAATCTGAGGATTGTATAGATTCAAGCAGAGATTGGCAAACTAGACTTGCAAACCAAATCTAAACTACTGCCTATTTTTGTAAGTAAAGTTTTATTGAAACACAACAATGCTCATTTGTTTACATAGTGTCAATGGCTGTTTTTACTCTACCTCAGCACACTAGGTAGTTGCAACAGGCATCATCTGGCCCACAAAGCCTAAAATATTTACCATATCCCTTTTCCAAAAAAGTTTGCTGATTTTATTCCAAAGAAAAGAGGATTTGCTTGAGGTTAGCAGATACTAGTTTAAACCTTAGCTCTGCCAGTAATAAAGTTGTGGTATGGGTCAAATTAATTATTGTCTCTGAGACTGGCTTTTCTCCATGTTTATCAAGAACAATAGCTCCAACCTCATCGAGATGGTATGAGGATTAAACAGCTACACAAAGAACTTGTCACAAAGTAGACCTCACAAATATTAATTGTTCTGTCCTCCATCCCTCACCCTCCATATGTAATCCACTCCCCTTCTCTTGAGCTATATAATTCCAACCTACAAACAACTTATTTTTAAATGATTTAAATAATATTTTTTTAAAATTCACATAGGATGGACAAAAACTCAGCTTTTTTATGATTCTAGAATGAGTGTAATTTCTCAGTTTTCTCTTCCCTTTTCTTTCTTCTGATGCATTTCTAAAGGAATGGACAAAGTAGCACATCTACCAGTTTGGATAAGACATAGACTTATGACGTGAGAGCAAACAAGCACATTAAAAATGCAGGTGTGGTTCCAAGTTATTTAAAATCAATGTGGTTGAGGTCCACAAAATGATTCCCCTGCAGTTAAAAGTGGGATTGGGTTGCAGCTAAGGTTCAGCATTCATACATTTGTATTAATGCTTGACACCTCAATTATAAATTGTGCCTCTCACAGATATTCTCCTAAGAAGTGCCAAGTTTCCTAGTCACAAAGTTCTATTGATCCTTGAGCTCTTTTTGTCATCACTTTAAAGACCTATTTGTGCTTTGTTGTGATTGTGAAACAGATGTTCAAGAAGTTCACCACAATTTGCAAGTTGAAGTTCCAATAGTCTAAAGCTCTAATCCTCATCCCCAAAGGCAGGTTCTCTGTCTCTTAAATTCAGTTCATTCTTTTTTATCCCTGGTCTCTGATTCCATCTCCTAGGCAAATGGAAAAGCTAAGCTAATCTCTAGCTCCAGGATGGAGAAAAGTGTTTCAGGAATCCAAGTGAGAACTTGCCTATAGGTTGCTATGTCTAAAATGGAGGTAGATTATTATTATTTTTTTTTTTTTTGAGTTGGAGTCTCACACGGTTGCCCAGATTGGAGTGCAGTGGCCCGCTCCTGGCCACCGCAGCCTCGCCTGCTGGGCTCCGGCAATCCTTCCGCCTCAGCCTTCCAAGTAGCCGGAATTACAGGCATGAGCTACCACACCCGGCTAATTTTTTGATTTACTGTAGAGATGAGGTCTCACTGCCCAGGCGGGTCTCGAACCCGCGGGCTCAGGCAATGTACTCACCTCAGCCTCCCAAAGATGTGGGATTACAGGCTGAGCCACCGAGCCCGGCTGAGGTAGATTATTGAAGAAACACTTTTTAGCTGGGATGAAAACAAATTGTAGTTAAGTAGATTGACCAATAGAACTAATCATTTAAAAGGAAGACACAAGAGAGAGAGTACTTAGTATGAAAATTCCACTGGAGAGGTAGTAAAATGATAATGTTTGTCTTTTTATAATACTTTCTTATACTGTCAAGTGCTTCAGTGATAGGATTACTAGATTATAAAGGTTATTCACTGCACCTCACTAACCCCAATGTAAATGATACTCCCTAGAGTCATGCAGTATCCAACTTCCCTGGTCATTTATAGCAGACCTATACGAATAGTTTATAATTACATTATCCCATTGAATATTTTCTACATACTTTACCTCATTCAGTCCCTGCCAAAAAATATACCCTGAGGTATATTATGTTACTCTTTTTTTCTAGAAATCAATTCAAACCTGGAAACTGACTAGCAGGGAAGTTACATAACTAGCCCATGTTTACATAGCTTCTAAGCAGAGGAACCAGTATTCAAACACAAGTCTATTTTGCTCCATATTATTTCACTGTGCCTTATTGTTTGTGAATACCTTTTAGAACAAAGGAAGTTAAGAAGATTTTATAGTTTTCAGTACTCTACCAAGACTGGAATAATTTCTTAAGAAAGAGACAGAAGTTCATAGATAGAGACAGAGCTCCTTGAGGTCACTGGGAGGTGGGATATGATAGAGGTACTATTTAGTAAACTATTGGATGAGCCTCTGAAATGGAAAAGGCAATGATAAACTCCAAATATGAAAACTCTGTGAACAAGTCTAACAACCTCCCAGAGGGTCAGCTTCCCTGAGAGAAAAGGCTACAGAGTTAGTACAGGGACAATCCAGTCAATTGTTAACTTAGTTTCTGATAAGAATTTATTTCCTATCAAGACTGTCTCAGAAATTGGTGCTTCCAGCTTTAATGATCAACCCACATGAAAGACAGTGGCGCGCAGCAAGACTCAACACCCTTTGAGGCCAAGAGATTTATTAGAGCAGCAGCTACAGAGAGAGGGTTTGTAACCACCTGGTAAGGGAGGGAGAGTGAGAGAGAGACCACGAGAGAGGTCTGTATTTATCGGTTTGGGAGGGGGTGGCCAGTGCTGTGTTAGGGTCTTATTGGAGGGGGCTATGAGGTAGTATTCCTATAGGGAGATAATATTTGGGCAAAGGTTTAAGTTTCACGTGCATGGGAAAAGCAGAAGCTTAGGGCCTTTGTTGTCTTTGTTTGGTTCTATATAGTGTTTAGCGCCATCTCGGGAGATGCCCTTCTGACTGTTCCCTGTGCCTTTCATTCCCTCCTTCTCTGTTTATTTGGGAGAGGGGCATCGTTATTCTTTCTGGCTGCTTCCTGCTGGATGTGGGCATTTTGGGGTGAGGTGAGGGAAGGGCACAGAACCAGCCTGAACAGGGCCCAGAAATAGGTGCTGAAGGTGAAGATTTCTGAAGGCGAGAGTTCTATAAAAGTCCCTTGTAGATGTAGAATGGCGACTTGTTCTGGCCACTCCTCCAGCAGGCATGGGGATGGTAGTAACCAGCTGTCTTGGAGTAGGCTGTGGAGGTAGATAGAGAACCTGGAAGAGAACATATCTAAAAGAAAAAATTAGATAAAAACTAGGTTGTTATGGGCTGTTATAACCCTGGATTTTATTGTAACGGGTTGATAGTTGTTAAGTAATTAAGGCTGGTATGGGGTCAGAGGTGGTTCAGATGGAAGGGGCGAGTATGACTGTAATAGTAGTTGGTTGACTGTTATTCGAGAGAGCTCTGCCAGGCGCTGTTGGAGAAACCTAAAAACACATGGAGCCGCTGACAAGAGGATAAATATAGCAATTAGAGGAGTTAGAACAGGAAGAAGCCACGTTAGGAGCTGGGGTTGCCACCACCCTGAGAATGGGCCTCCGATCAGGTCTTCTCTTCATTTTTGGAGATTTTCTTGTAGTTGTTTAATTCTGTCCTTGACTATTCCTGATTTATTGGCATAGAAGCAACATTCCTCCCTAAGAAACAGGTATATTCCTCCCTCTTTTGCTATTAGTAGGTCTAGGCCCCGTCAATTTTGGAGGACCATGTCAGCCAGGGAGTCTAGTTGTGTTTGTAAGTCTAGGACCGTGTCTGCCACCTGTTGTATGTCCTTGATCAGTTGGGAGGAGAGCTGCTTGTAAAAGTGAAGTAAGGACCCCAGCCCTGCTGCCCCCATTCCCATGGTCACGGTGATACCCAGCCCCACTAGCAGAGGTATGAACTCAACTGCCCATCTTACTCGTGATGTTGAGGAGCTGACTAAAGGGACAGGCAGGCCTTGGTTACCAGGCACTATTACAATGGCAGGGAGGAGGATGACAAGAATGCAGGATCCCACCAGTTGGGGGGCAAGACCGGGTAGATGGTAGTGGTACATAGGAAGGCGGTCCCATTAAATGGGGGGCAGAGGGTGTTATTTGATTGGACCACAAGTGATTGTGTGCAGAGGCGGGGGAGGCCCATCCAACCCCTAGAGTGCCGTTTCGTGTTATACAATGAGCCGTGGGCAAGTCATGTGGGAGAGGGATGTTAAAACATGGTAGTGAAGGTGTACATTGGGTTGGAGGTATAGGGAGAGTCCAATTTCCAGTGACCGGGACAGGGGAGACCCAGGATTGGCCGGACGTGAGGCATAGCCAACAGTCCTTTGCTAGGTGGGGTTAGTAAGGTAAAGCAGGGTATGGGTTTGGCTAAGGACAGGAAGAAGTTCTGGATCTGTCTGATAAGGGCCCTGGAGTTTTAGGAGGTTGGGGCACACCAAGACCGGCCCATTGAAATGTTGAATGAGCTCTTCCATGACCCACTTAGTGTTTTGCTGTTCAGCATAATCTTGCCTCCCTCCCCCATCTGATCTCCCCACAGGAGGTCTGAGGTTCCCGCAGATTTTTTCTCCCTGGCTCCCGGGACAAGAATACCCAGAATGTTGTCCCAGGCTTCGTCCCGTCCAGGCCTGCTGTTTGGTTGGTCTGAGGCAGACTGAGGGTTGCTCATAGCAAGATGCCTGGACAAAAGAATGGACGGATGAACATTCAGCAGGGAAAGGGGGTATTTTGTTTGGGGGTTTTGGTGGATGGTCTTGCTCCCAGCAGCGGACTGTGCCCCTATTGCCTGGGCAGCCCACTTGGAAGTCTCTTAACATTGTTGCGGCCCAGTATTTTTGTGTTCCTAGTTGGCACGAAAATTTTTTATAATAGCACATACTGGGGATCAGCTGGTAGAGTCTGGGTTTTCCTGCAGAGGCGCATCAGTTTCAAGTCCAATCAGCCATGCCCCATGATATTGTAGAGTTATTGGCTAGGCTTATTAATATGAATATGGTTAAACCGTAACTGGAGATAAAACTGGGGTTATTTTGGTCTTTAAGGGAGGCATTTGATAAGAACAAAGCTTGTGACAATTAAGAGATAGGTAGTAGCTAACAATTTTTGCCGCAGGCGGCTAGCTTGTGGGTGCTGAGCAGGTGAGTAATATAGTAAGTAGGATGGCAATTAGGCCAAGAAAGGAGAGGGGCCAAGGGTCACAAGTTTTCTGTGTTGTATCCAGGATGTTGGGTTGGATTTGGGTTGGGGTGAGTGGTGAGTCGAGACAGGCGAAGTTTAAGTGGTTGGTCTGGAACCTTGGAGCAGGTGTACCTGTGGGTGGGTGGACAAGTATTATTATGGGTGGATTGTGAGGAAGGAGGGGTAAGACGGGAAATGTGAATCCATGGGGTAACCTGATGTTGGGCTGTGATAAGTTTTGCTGCCGTGGGAGTGGATAAAACTACTTGAAGAGGTTCAGACCACTTTGGGTTAAGGTGAGTTTTAGTTTCCGGGTCAGAAAAATAGACCCATTGTCCAGGAATAAGAGGAGGTGGAATTTGACCTTTGGATGAGACAGGTAAAAGGAGGTTTTGATATTCCCAAATGTGGGAACGAATGAAGGACAAGAGGGGGTAAAGTATGTGATTGGGTGTCAGAGGGGTTGCAGTGGGGATTCCTGGGGGCAGCACTGGACGGCCATACATCACTTCAAAAGGCAAGAGTTGGGACAGTTTTTTTTTGGAGAACTCGCATGTGGAAGAGGGCCAGTGGGAGGATGGAGACCCAGTCTCGATGGAGTTCGAGGGATAATTTGGTGAGAGTGTCTTTGAGGGTGCAATTGGTTCACTCAACCTTTCCGGACGATTGTGGGTGGAATGGGATATGGAAATACCAGTTAATGTGTACGTCGATTGTTAGGGATTATAACACTCGCGAGGTAAATTCGGGTCCGTTATCAGACCGGAGAGATAAAGGGACACCAAACCTAGGAATTATGTGATTGGCAAGGATGGAACCTACAGTTGCTGCTCTTTTGTTTGTGGTGGGGTATGCCTCTACCCATCCAGAAAAGGTGTCGACCAAGACGAGGAGGTATTTGATGTTGCGAACTGAGGGCATGACAGTAAAGTCAACCTGCCAGTCTGTCCCCGGAAGCTGGCCCTGGGCCTGATGTGTGGGAAATGTTCCCGGTTTTAAGGGGGTATGGGGATTAGTTCGCTGGCAGATAGAACATTGAGAGGTAATGGTTTTTATAAGCTTTATATGGTGGGGGTCGAGGGTGAAGAAGTTGTTTAGGAAAGACATTCAAGCAGAGGGATTGCTATAGAAGATTGAATGTAGATATGGGATAAGGTCTGAGATAGGGGGGGGGTTTGGCAGTGGTGAATTAGTGGGAGGTGTATGGCTTGGACCAGGGCAGGTAACAGCCACCATGGTGGGGATGGACCCTGAGGCTGCTTGTTGGGCCACGCTGGGGATGGATCCCAAGGCTGCTTGTCAGGTCGCGTTATCTGCCCTGGAGTTTCCCTGAGTTATGAGTGAGGAGTTGGACTGGTGGGCCTT
>NW_007126584.1:0-536 GCF_000164805.1 Carlito syrichta
AATTTATGCTACAGATATGCAAATAAGTCCATGAAAAATAACTGTATCATAAATTAAATTATACATGTATATATTTAGAAACATCTTAATTTCTAAACCTGTCCACTGGGTCTAAATCGCACTGCCTTGGAGAATTCCTCGGGTTCTAAAAGTTCCACCAAAACTAAGCTCTTGAATGTCTTTTAAGTGAAATATTTCAGCTATTTTTTTTCTTTTGTGATGCAGCATTTTTTATAAATTCTTTTTATTATAAAGATGTGGGGAACAATTCAGGGTTAGGTATACAAACATTGATTATGCAGGTACCCTTGATGAGGCATGCCCCTCCCTCCCCTAGCAGTTTTCCTCAACTAATAATCCCACCACCCCTCCCCTTACAGTTTTCTATATTTCAACTATCAAAGTCAATATTCTGACAAGCTCTTTGGCTCGAACACCAGGGTATACAATTGCCTTAAAAGTACATAAAGGCTGTGCTCAGTGGCTCAGCCTGTAATTCCAGCATTTTGGTAGGCTGAAGTGAGTGGATTGTCTGA
>NW_007126585.1:0-689 GCF_000164805.1 Carlito syrichta
TACCTGTGTTATTTATTGTTTCAGATTAAAGGTAATGGCTAGTGACATAATGCCTATCTCCTAAATTAAAGAATTGAGAATCTGTGATTCATTCCATCTCAGTACATCCATCTTCTCTCTCCTGGGATCTACATGGTGGTTGTTCCCTGGGTAACTCCAATTAAGTCAGCATGTACATGAGCAAGACTCAGATGCTTTGAACTTGTGCCTGTTGTAATCATCCTCTTTGCTCTTAGTAGATTCACCCTCTTCAGCTACCTACTTTATAAATTTTATCTTAGTGTTACATTCTAGAAAGATACAAACATATTTAACGACTCAGTCAACCTTGACCAAAGAGCAAGTTAAAGTATTTTCCTGATAGAAATTACTGAAGACATTTATTTTTGCATTCATAAAAGCATTTTTAAATCACGTTTTATTTACTGTGCTACTTATGAAGATATTTTGCATCACAGCACAAATGTAGAAGACGTATTCCTCCTTTTCTGTTGAGTAAGGCATGGTTGATTATGTCTGTTTGGGGATACTTTTGAGATGTCAATTTTGATTTGAACAAAGGAAGCTGATTTGAATTTTCTAATATATTTGTCTTCTGGTGAACTTATCATTGTGTTTCTATTGCCTTTATGTAAATGATAAAGATTCTGCTCATCACAAAATTTAATACATGAAAAGTTCTCTGATGT
>NW_007126586.1:0-497 GCF_000164805.1 Carlito syrichta
TTGTGCATGGGGATAGATAGGGGTCCTGTTTCAATCTTCTGCATGTGGTCAACCAGTTTTCCCAGCACCATTTACTGAATAGGTTCTCCTCTCCCCAGTGGTAGGTGGTGGAGGCCTTGTCGAAGATGAGTTGGTTGAGAAATTGAGGTTTTGCTTCTGGAATCTCACTTCTATTCCATTGATCTATATGCCTGTTCCTATACCAATACCAAGCTGTTTTGATGATTGTAGCTTTATAGTAAAGTTTGAAGTCTGGTAATGTGATACCACCTGCTTTTTTTTTTTTCTTTTTTTTTGCTGAGAATTGTTCTGGCTATTCTTGGTCATTTGTGTTTCCATATGAATTCCTGTGTTGTCTTTTCTAGTTCTGAGAAGAATGTTGCTGGTAATTTGATGGGTGTTGCATTGAATTTGTAGATTGCCTTAGGTAAGATGGACATCTTCACAATATTGATTCTTCCAATCCATGAGCATGGGATATTTTTTCCACTTTGTTT
>NW_007126587.1:0-450 GCF_000164805.1 Carlito syrichta
CCCAGCAAGAGGTATTCTAAAACCAGTGGGTTCCTTTATTAAGTGGGAAATTCCTTGTTTTCTAAGGAGGCAAAATGGGGGGGTGACCTTAGTGCCTCCTTGGGCCCCCAAGGAAGGATGGTGGGATACAAATATGAAAATAACTCTGTGAATAAGTGATTTTGCCTGTCAAGCCATCCTCATGGACTCTGCATATAGCACTTGGTTTCTTTTAACAAATTAGATCCCATGGGTGGGGGGGACGGAGGGCAAGCTTTCTGCCTGCTGTCTCCACATATGGTTTGTTTTGGAAAGTTCTGCTTATATTTGGGAAGTTTCAAGGAGGTTCCTATTCATTCATTTCTTTATTCCAGTGCTTAGTCCATCCACTGGCATATAGAGGTCGCCTGGTGACCTGCTTGGGGCAGAGGTGGGGGTAGGGGATATCTCACCTGTGAGGAATGCAGCCCA
>NW_007126588.1:0-390 GCF_000164805.1 Carlito syrichta
CGTAGTATTCCATCGTGTATATGTACCACATTTTTTTAATCCAGTCCTCTTTTGATGGGAAGCATGGTTGTTTCCAGGTTCTTGCTATTGTGAACAATGCTGCAATAAACATACGTGTGCAGGTATCTTTTTTATAGAGTGATTTGTGTTCTTCAGGGTATATTCCCAGTAGGGGGATTGCAGGGTCATATGGAAGGTCAATTTTTAGAGCTTTTAGGAATCGCCACATGAAGAAATGCTCAACCTCACTAATCATCAGGGAGATGCAAATCAAAACCACACTGAGATACCACCTAACTCCAGTCAGAATGGCAATTATCAACAACTCAAAAAATAACAGCTGCTGGAGAGGGTGTGGTGAAAAGGGAACACTTCTACACTGTTGGTGGG
>NW_007126589.1:0-724 GCF_000164805.1 Carlito syrichta
CTTGAACTGTGACCGAAAGTCTATGTTTAAGTGTAGTTTTGCTTTGCTTTAAAGAAAAATATATATATATGTAGAAGGATAATTCTTTCTGGAGTAAGTAAGAATTTCCAGTTGAGAAAATAATTTGTTCTCCTTCTTAGTGAGAAAAGTACATGATTTCCAAATCTGTAAGCTCTTGGTAGCAACTCCAGGGACTGATTTTAGATATATATTCAGCTATCAAGCAGCCTCCTTTTCCTCAAAGAGCAATGTAACTCTTGTGCTTGTTGGGCTTGTTTAACGTAAGTAGGAAGGAATGCTGGTATGATTTGCCTATGTTTTCAGGAATGCAGTGATTATTAATAGGCTGCCATTTTCAAACAGTATTAGCGCATCTTTTTTCCCCTTGCTTTTTTTCTTTCTGCCCAGTCACTTGCTGAAATTTCAGCCTTTTGCCTCCTCCCCTTCCCCATAGTCTTCTGCAGTCGTAGTTGTTAAACTTGGAGCATTACCATGTAATATGGAGTCTGCTCCCAAACCAGATGCATTTTCATCAGTTTTATCGCTTCTCTAAGGTTGTAGAGTCTCAGAGGATTCCATAATCTCATGGAAGTATCTTCTGTCTTATATCTGTAGACCACAAATAGAATCAAAATCAAAACCGTAACTCATGTCAAGCTGTAGCTTTGACTGTTAAAGTCTTTCATCTCAAGTCTTTACACTGTTACTATAAATACAGTTTGAA
>NW_007126590.1:0-731 GCF_000164805.1 Carlito syrichta
CTTTGTTATACTTAGATCATCAATATTTAAAATGATTGTTAATATAGTTGTATCAACATTTACAATATTTTTAGTGTTTCCTATTTTCTACCCTTGTTCTTGATCCGTCTTCTAATGTTCCATTATTCTTCTACCTTCTGTGGTTTTAACTGGGCATTTTGTATGACTCTATTTTCTCTCCTTTCTTTTAACTTTCAAAAAATTGATTCCCCTAGAGGTTGCAGTACACCTTTACAAGTCCACATTAAGACAACACTTTACTATTTTGTGCATAGTCAACAAACTTTATGATATCAAAAGAATTCCAATTCCTCCTTCCTGTTCCTTGTATCCTTACTATCACTCATGTTATTTCCACATAAGCACATGTACATAAGTATGCACAATCTAATTCATTATTACTATTATTACTTTGAGTAAATTATCTGTCAGGTCAATTAAGAACAAAAATAAAAGTTTTTATTTTACCTTCACTTATTCCTTTTCTAATACTGTTCCCTCATTCTGATTTCTGTAGTTCTTTTTCTCTTCCCTTTACTATTTTGGAAGTTTCTATTGTCATATTCTCAAGCTCAGATATTCTTTCTTCAGACATATTCAGTTTACTATGAGTCCATCAAAGATATTCATCATTTCTGTTAGTTGTTTTTATCTGCAACAACTCTGTGATTCTTTCTTAGAATTTTCATCTTTGTTTACATTATTGACCTATACTTGCAAGTTATCTATTA
>NW_007126591.1:0-531 GCF_000164805.1 Carlito syrichta
ATTTGACTCCAAATCCATCCAAGTAGCTGCAAAGTCCATACATTTGTCCTTATTTATGGCTGCAATGAAACAAGGTATTTTCAAAGAAAAATTTGCGATGAGACTGCTGATAGGCCTATTAAACCTCTTTGAAAAAGAAAACTGACAAGGACTGTTTTTCAGCCCCAGAGTTAAGTTTAACAATGGTTCTAAGGGCTCATAGCTTCTATCAAGAACATGGCATGAATAAACCTCCAAAGAGCAAGATTTACTTTAAAAGACAGATGCTGTGGCCCTACTCATTTTCCCGGCCAGAGGGAAGGTTGCCAGCATTCCAATTTCAGACTTTAAGTCCAAATTCCCTGATTTTATGGCTAAGACACTTGACATTAACACAGTATCTGTAGCTACTTTGCACGTCATAGATAAGAAAAAATTCAAGTTACACATATAAATTAGTCCCAAAGGTAAGGGACTTTCCCCAAACATACTGTATTAAAAATATGTGGCTATTGCTTTGATAAACTCTGCTGTGGATGTGACTCTTGGAGC
>NW_007126592.1:0-599 GCF_000164805.1 Carlito syrichta
CATGTGTCTGTTCATGTCTTTGGTCATTTTTTAATTTTTAATTTTTATTTTTTTGAGAAAGCAGGATTTATTCAGAGGACAGAAAGCTCCCACAATGGGAGGAGACCCAAGGGGGGTGACGCTTTGCCAACTTTTTAATGAATTATTTTTTGTTTGTTATTTAGATTTTTTCCTCTGTTGGGTTATTTGAATATTTTATATATTCTGGATATCATTCTCCTGTTGAACAAAACTTTTGCAAATATTTTCTCCCATTGAACAAGTTTTTTCTTCACTTTGTTGATCATTTTTTTCCACTGCACTGAAGCTTTTTAGTTTAAGTCTCATTTGTTTAGTTTCGGTTTTGTTGCCTACGCTTTTGAGGTCTTGTACATTCTTTGCGTATACCATGTCCAGCAGAGATTTTCCTACATTTTCTTCTAGCATTTTTAGTTTTAGGTCATACAATTAAATCTTTAATCCATTTTGAGTTAATTTTTATGTATGGTGAGAAATGGAGTCCAGTATCATCCTTCTGTATATGACTGTCTTGTCTTTCCAGCACCATTTATTCGAGAGGGTGTCCTTTATTCTTTTTCCCTACTCATATTTTTTACAGA
>NW_007126593.1:0-817 GCF_000164805.1 Carlito syrichta
GATCCCCCTAATTTTGAGATAAAAACTATGAGGAGGTTTGAAGTCTGTGTGTGTGCCCACGTCTCCATGGACGCCATGTGTTGTGTGTCACGTCTGCGTCCTTGCACGAGCAGGAGGGCTCTCGTGGGACCCCAAGATCGCTCAGGGTGCAGCCCCCGTCCCCTTGCGGTATGGGCAGGTTAGCCCACCGCCTCCTGTCGCTGCCACGGAGCAACGTCAGGGAAGTCTCTGCAGCGGCACCCCACGCTGGGGCTTCAGTCTTCTAGCTGTGTCCTGGCCGGGTTGCGGCATCTGATCAACGCGCGCCCGATGATCTGGGATCCGATTCCGAAGGCAGCTCTGCTTGGCCCGCCTCCCCGTGCCTCCGTGGACGCGGGAACATCGGGGACCCCGCGACCTGCCTCTTCCTCTCGCACCGTGACCCGCTTCTTGGCCACGGTTGGCACGGCGCTTGGGGTGGCACAGTGCGTGGGTGTCGTGCCGTGTGGGTGGCACGGCGCGTGGAAGGCACGCTGCGTGGGGCGATGCCGGGCCTTGTGTCTAGCAGATCGCAGAGCGCGGCCGTGGTTGCGTGTCGGCTCTCCACGTCCCCAGATTTCCCTGGCGGGAGGAGACTCCAGAGCGCGGCTTCAAGGCTCTGGGGACCGCAATACTGTCCCCGTGAGCAGCACCCATGCAGTACGGCGTACGATTGGCGGCCACGGGCCGAGCAGCCACGGAGCCCCACGAGGGGCAAGACACCCCGAGGACTCCGCGGGCCCCGAGGCGAGGAGCGCGACGCCAGACGCCCCTCGTGGGCGGGAGTGTGGCTGGATGG
>NW_007126594.1:0-599 GCF_000164805.1 Carlito syrichta
GGCATTTAGGATTTCTGCATTTTGTTCTGGAGGGAGACACTGTCTCTTTATTTTAAAGCTATAAACAGACTTATTATTTGCTACTTAGGGAGGAAAAGTCTAACACCAAAGCTGTTGTCTATAGAAACATTGTTGAAAACATAACAAAAACCAGTGTGCCTTACAAGATATGTGAAAGCATAAGAGACCAATGAGAAAGAAAATTATCTGCCAGCATTATCTACTAGTTCCAACTTTTCTGTATAATTTCTAAAGCTGTTTATTGATTTTTGTCCTCTCTATAGATCATATGTGTCTGATTTTTTGAAACGCAGGCGATTTTTGATTAGATGTTAGATTTAATTTAATTGTAGGATTTATTTTGAGGAATTTTGGACTTTCTTTAGATATATAATTGAGTTTTCATGTTTCTTAGAAAAAATCTGGCACTCTCTACCTCTTGACTTCTCTACCTCTTGTCCTCCAGAGCAGGCATTACTACAAGTCTAGTATAGCCCAAATACTGATGCTACTGAGGTAATATTCATCTAAATGTTCTTTCTAATATCTATTTGGAGACCTTTCCATTTTGCACTGACAAAAACATGAAATATTCCCTG
>NW_007126595.1:0-390 GCF_000164805.1 Carlito syrichta
CTCAGGGAGTCCGATTACTCTTAGGTTAGGCCTCTTGAGGTAGTCACTCATCTCTTGAAGGTTTTGTTCTGTCTTTTTTAGCTTATTTTCTGTGTTTTTAAGAGTTTGGGTTATTTCTATATTTTGGTCCTCAAGCTCTGAGATTCTTTCTTCTGCTTGGGTAATTCTGCTTTCCATGCTTATCAGTTTGTTATTTATTTCATTCACAGTATTCTTTATTACTGTTATCTCAGATATCAGCTCCTTCCTAGTTTCTTCTTGTGTCTCCTCAATTCTTTTTAATCTCTCCATTATTGTTTAGATATCTACATTTGCAGTTTGAGACCCTTCATTCTGGGGGCTTTTCATTGTTTGCATTCCAAAATCAGTTTTCTCATTGTCTGCTCTCCC
>NW_007126596.1:0-497 GCF_000164805.1 Carlito syrichta
TGCCCGGCTGATTTTTTGATTTATTGTAGAGATGAGGTCTCGTTGCCCAGGTGGGTCTCGAACCCGCGGGCTCGGGCAATCCACTCACCTCAGCCTCCCAAAGGCACAGGATTATAGGCTGAGCCACCGAGCTCGGCAGGTATCTTCTTGTAGAGTGATTTGAGTTCTTCAGGATATATTCCCAGTAGGGGGATTGCAGGGTCATATGGGAGGTTGATATTTAGAGCTTTTAGGAATCGCCACACTGCTTTCCACAGAGGTTGCACTAGTTTACACTCCCACCAACAGTGTAGAAGTGTTCCCTTTTCACCACACCCTCTCCAGCAGCTGTTATTTTTTGAGTTGTTGATGATTGCCATTCTGACTGGGGTTAGGTGGTATCTCAGTGTGGTTTTGATTTGCATCTCCCTGATGATTAGTGAGGTTGAGCATTTCTTCATGTGTTTGTTGGCTGCTCGGATGTCCTCTTTTGTGAAGTAACTGTTCATATCTTTTGC
>NW_007126597.1:0-418 GCF_000164805.1 Carlito syrichta
CTGGACTTTGGTGAAAGCAGAAAGTGTGAAACCCTACACTTTGCCCATTTTGAAGAGAGTTTGGGCTATTGCCGGTCTCATGCAATTCTTCTGAAAGACTAGACATTTGGGTTTTGGTCGAGATTTCTTTGTGTTTTTAATGCGTTGTGTAGTAGTGGCATCTTCCCACGTCATGGTTTTTATTTATTGAACCGAGCATTTCCTTTCCATTGGCTTATGTCCTCTGCAGTGTCTATCAGCATGAGTGTGTACTGTTTAGTGTACTGTTCTATTGTCCGCTTAACTTTGTTTTTGTACTATTTTGTGGTTTTGGCTGCTAAGGTAATTGAATTGTTTCCTTAGTGGTTTCTTCAGGTGGACTTTGAAAGTGTAGAGAGACACCAGGTGTTTGTATGTTGAATTTGTGTCCCGCAACAAT
>NW_007126598.1:0-778 GCF_000164805.1 Carlito syrichta
AATTCTCACTAACAGGTCTGGCTACTTTTCAAGGAGACTATGTGGCAAGAACAAATGCCAGGGTGCTCTCCGCAAAGTTGAGTGGTGAATGTTGGTGGTGAGAAGGAAAGGAAACTCATAGAACCCTAAGGGAAGCAAGCTAAATCGTTGGCTATGGACAGCTAGGAAGTGTATCCCCGCAATCAAAGCACACCTCATTGTGCACCAAAACGACTCCTGCTAAGGGTAGGCCAGGCATGGAATCTCCCACCTCTCATCCAGCACTTTGGCAGACTGAGGACGGAAGATTGCTGGAGCCCAGGAGTTGAAACATGACTGTGTAACATCAGGCAGCCTCATCTCTATCTCCAAAATGTCATCAATGAGCTGGGCATGGAGACATAGGCTTTTGGTTGCAGCCGCTTGGGAGGATTGCCTGAGTCCCGGAGGTCTACCCTGTGGTCAGGTATGGTTGTACCACTCTAGTACCGTCTGGGCCTCAGAGTGAGGCCCTGACTCAAAGAGAAACGCAACCCACAGATGCGGAAAATATATTTGCGAATGTACATCTGACAAGGGATGATCAGCTCGGAACTACAAGGAACTGCCACTTGCCGACAAGAAAAAAACAAACAGCCTCATTTCACAGTGAGCAAAAGATAGGAAGAGACCCTTCTCAACAGCAGACATACAAGCAGCCACCAAAGACGTTGGAAAAAGCTCAGCCTCATTTGTCATCCGAAAATGCAAGTGAAAACTACCTTGAGGAGTCACCTATTTTCAGTCAGGATGGCTATCA
>NW_007126599.1:0-732 GCF_000164805.1 Carlito syrichta
CATTACTGCCCTCGGAGTTCTTCTGGGAGATGAAGTACTTGGATAACTGGTGAGCCAAGAACCCACCAAGTGCCAGTGGCATGCAAGCAACTCATGACCCTCCTTCCATTTCCTGTGAATATGCCATTGTTGGTGCAAAGGCTGCATGTCTTGGAGCAGTCTCCTGGGCTCCATCCTCCTTCAGGATGGGTTCACACCATCAGCAGAGTTGTTGTACATAGTCAACTACAGGCCAGGCGTGGTGGCTCATGCCTGTAATCCCAGTACTTTGGAGACAAAGGTAGGAGGATTGCCTAATCTCAGGATTTTGAGACCTGCCTCCACAAAAATCCTGTCTACAAAAGACCTTGTCTCCACAAAAAAAAAAATCAAAAAATTAACCGGGCATGCTGGCATGTGCCTGCAGTCTCAGATATTTGGGAGGCTGAGGTGGGAGGATTGCCTGAGCCCAGGATGTCGAAGCTACAGTGAGCCATGATCATGTCTCTGCTCTTTCACCTGGGCAACAGAAGGAGACCTCAACTAAAAAAAAGAAAAAGAAAAAAAAAGTACCTACATCTTGTCCACAGTGGACTGTGCAGAACACCCAGAGCTTGACTGAGTTGGCCTCTGACAGTATCACAGGGCCCCTCGACGTTTGCACCCATGATCCCATACACCTTCCCTGCAACCCCTCTGCTGATTACCCAGATGCTAGGTGAGAGCTGTCCTGTATGTCATTATTGCCTTCGA
>NW_007126600.1:0-697 GCF_000164805.1 Carlito syrichta
CCTCTGCATTAGTATAAACATTTAGATAATTGAAAATTCTGGAACACTGATCATTATCTTAGCAAAAGTAATGTTAAAATCCTGTAGAAAAAACTGCTCAAAGTTTGTTACACAATATTAAAACATCCAAAAGTTTCTAAACTAAAGAAAGTGCTAAAATAATATTTGTTTGTGCTATAACCAAGCTCAAACCAGAAACTGAGACCATAATAATAAAAGACTACATCTTGAGCAACCCCCTCAGGTTCTCTCCCAGTTTGGGAGTGTCTCGGTCCTCTCAATAAACACTGCTTTAAAAAAAAAGACTAACTCGTTTAGAGGATTCTTGAGTGGTCTCTTATCTCTGGAGAAATTTTTGGATAGGTGCGAACACATGCTTATCTTCACTTTTTGGGAATGAAATCAACCATGTCTACCGCATTTGGCAAAGCACAGTACACAAGTGCTTGAAGCCTAAGGATTGCTCAGTAGTCAAGGTCACTCCCATTATGATGTCAAAGTTCTGAGGATGTTGTCATGAATGACAGTTTGACATGCTTTTTTCCCTGACTTTCCTTACCTATTTTAATGCAAAAATTAGCCTTTTATTCAAGCTACATATTCAGTGAAATAACCATTAAGTTAACATCATTCTTATCAGCATGGAAATTACAATAATGAATTCTTATGAAACCCTAAGCAATTATGAATAGCTAAA
>NW_007126601.1:0-757 GCF_000164805.1 Carlito syrichta
GCATATTTGTGATTCTACTGCACTCTGACTAAGAGTTGTCTCAAATCTCCCATGCACTGAAGTCCTTTCAGTTCTCATCTATTTTCTTCTGCCTTGCTACTTCACAAAAGTTTTCAGAGTCATTTCTCTCCAAAAACGAGACTTTCCACGACTCCGGACACATTCATACCACCAGCTGCCTTCCTACTGAAAAATCATCTAATTTTCACAGGAGGAGAACAGATCTGCAGAACTGGAAAATATATCATGGCACTTCACCATCTCTGATAGCAATATCAGAACCTAAAGATATCCAGATTCAAACAACTGTGAGGCAAGATAGTGTCATTCTAGAAATTTCCTACTCCAGATTTTATATGTCCCAATAAAGGAAAGAAAAAACAAAACTGGCCGGGCTCTGTGGTTCAGCCTGTAATCCCAAAATATGGGAGGCTGAGGTGAGTGGATTGCCTGAGTCTGCGGGTTTGAGACCCTCCTGGGCAACTTAGTGAGACCTCATCTCTGCAATATATCAAAAAAAAAATAAGCTGGGTGTGGTAGCGTGTGCCTGTAGTTCCAGCTACTTGGAAGGCTGAGGTGGAAGGATCACGAGAGCTCAGCAGGTCGAGACTGTGCGACAGAGTGAGACTCCAATTAAAAAAAAAACCTGGAAAAAAAGACAGCAATATAATGAAGACAAAAGGTGAAATAATTTTCCAAAGCATTCAGAGCAGAAATTAGGTTAAAATGCTTTTCTCTATGTATTATCTTCAATTTT
>NW_007126602.1:0-368 GCF_000164805.1 Carlito syrichta
TTTCTTTACACGATCCATATGTTCTCTGTACTATTTTACGGTCCATTCTATTCTTGAAAAGTATCACGACCACGCTCGTAACAGAAAACCGAAACAAGGGGTTGACGATCGCATCAAAACAAAACAAGAAAAGATATCATTTCCTTTTCATGACTGTATGTCAATAAAAAATACTCACTTTCTACTTAGGAGATACACTTTAAGCTAGGAAGTATTCCTAATCGTGCCCGCCTCGGTGCAATTATATGACACATCGTGATCGTTCAAACTCCTTTCTGACCCGGAATGGCGTCTGATTTACTAAACACGTAAAGCTTTCGTTATTGTTAACGAGCACCGAAAAAAGAAATCGGCGGGACTATGCTTCA
>NW_007126603.1:0-494 GCF_000164805.1 Carlito syrichta
TTCTCAACTCAAATTCTAAGGTCGCACCTTAAGAAGCTAGAGAAAGGAGAATGTAATAAACCCAAAGCAAGCAGTAGGAAGAAAACAGTGAAAACAAAAGCAAGGAAAGAATGAAATTAAAAACAGAAAAACAATAGAGAAAACCAATTAAACTAGTTGGTACTTCATTAAAGTCAATAAATTGACAAAAACTCTAACGAGATCAACAAGAAAAAAGGAGAAGACACAAATTGCACATATAAACTTGACAAGTAAATGAAACAAGTCAACAAGCCAAGAAATACAAACTACCACAACTGGCCTAATATTACCCAGGTAATTTGAATAATTTGCTACAACTATGAAAGAAATTGAGTGTATAATTTTTAAATTTTCAGTTTTGTAAGAAAAAGAAATTTCCAGACCCAGATAGTTTCACTAGAGAATTCTGGAAAACATTTTTTTTTTTTGAGTTGGAGTCTGACTCGGTCGCCCAGACTGGAGTGCAGTGGCCG
>NW_007126604.1:0-366 GCF_000164805.1 Carlito syrichta
AACGATTATGACCTCTTTTATTTATTTATTTATTTTGAGTTCCTACAATGTCCTATTTGTCAGGAATTCAATAACGTGCATTTTAAATATATTTATAAAAAATGATATTTATGTCTATGTGAGCTGGGTTTACTCTGTCATACTTACTTCTTCTACACAAAATCAAATCCTTAATAGTTAACATTCTTAAGAATTTAACTCCTATAATCTTCACAGCAACCTGGATGGACCTAGAATCTATAACACTGAGTGATCTATCAAAGAAACAAAGAATTGAGTATCATATTCTCACTTATAAGTGGACCTTGAACAAGTATCGTAATGCTATAATAAAAGGATTGGCAGTAGTGGGAAACTGCCAGGGGA
>NW_007126605.1:0-673 GCF_000164805.1 Carlito syrichta
CTGGCTTGCTTGGCCCTGAGAGACTTAAAGTATGCCTGAAAAGAGACTTTTGAAGGTCCTACAGAGCACTCAATTTTTCTGCTTGTTTTTTCATGAAATTCTTCTTGCAGCAGTCTAACACCACCCAACCGTGTCCTGAAGGCAGAAACAATCCTAGTTCAGGAGACCTGGCAATTTCTTTGTCCCGTGACAGAGAAAATACATGCTTTTAGAATCTGGGGGAATGAAATGACACCAAAAGATTTCTATTAGGACTTGCCACTGTCCCAATTCTGCAACCTGCTTTTAAACTTCAAGACTAATTATAAACTGAAACTACCAGAAGAGTCACTAACTCCTTATCTGACACCATCTTTCTAAAAAGTTGGAGAACGTAGACTTTTTAAATGACTAACATATTTGTTGTTTTACAAATTATAATCTTTCAATGAAACCTTTTTACTACTTTTTCCATTCTCTTTAAATATGTGAAATTTGTGTCTTTTCATTTATGTTTAAAAGAATTCCAAAACAACTTGCTAAACATAAAAAAGACAAGAAAAAGGGAAAGGGTCCACTTTATTTTTATCTACAGAATGCCAAAAGAGATGTGCCAGTGTTTTCACTGAAATTAAACATACTTTAAAAAAAAATTAATCTTTGGTGCCATAGCAACCTCAGCCTTCAAAACTTG
>NW_007126606.1:0-665 GCF_000164805.1 Carlito syrichta
TAGTTGATTTCCTTGATTGTTATTGGTTTATTTAGGGTCTCAATTTCTTCTTGTTCCAACTTAGGTAGGTTGTGTGATGTCAGAAAGTCCTCCATTTCCTTAAGGTTTTCAAGTTTGTTTCCATACAAGTGTACGTAGTAGTCTCTAATGACCTTTTGTAATTCTTCAGGGTCAGATGTGACTTCATCTTTTGTGTTTCTGATTGTGCTTATTTGGTTTTTTTCTCGTTTTTTCTTGGTCAGTCTAGCTAGGGGAACATCGATCTTGTTTATTCTTTCGAAGAACCAGTTTTTTGTTTCATTGATTTTTTGTATTATCTTTTTGTCTTCTATGTCCTGGATTTGTGCTTTTATTTTGGTGATCTGGATTCTTCTGCTGATATTAGGGTTTTTGTGGTCTTGCTTTTCCAGCTTCTTTAGGTGGCTTGTTAGGTTGTTAATTTCTGTTCCTTCCATTTTCCTCATGTGTGTTTGTAGGGATATAAATTCTCCTCTTATTATAGCTTTTAAGGCATCCCAGAGATTTTGGTAAGATGTTTCTTCATTTTCATTTTGTTTCCAGGTATCTTTTGATCTCTGTTTTGATGTCATCATTGACCCAGGAGTTATTTGGCATCATGCTGTTTAGTGTCCATGTCTTTGTGGGTTTTGGGGGGAATTTGTTGG
>NW_007126607.1:0-685 GCF_000164805.1 Carlito syrichta
TCCTGTCTCTCAGCTACTGTGAATGATGGCTGCTAAGGACTCATGGCTGCCCTCTTCTCTGGAGAAATGGTGTCAGACAAAAGAGAAATCACATAAGAGAATACACTTTCCTCTCCCAGCCAAGGACACTCCACAGTCATTGACTGGCTAACTTAAGGATACAAAACCCTAGACCTCTTGACTCAAGGTGGGCTCATCTCAGTTAAAATGTATGCCCCAAAGCTCTCCAATAAGATTAACAAAAGCTAAACTCAAAATGAGATCACATCTTGCCTAGCTTCTTTTCCTTCTTTGCTTTACTTGCTCTTTCTCCTGAGAGCACATCCCAGCATGCACCCAAATTCCTATCTTAGTTTCTTTTTCCAGGGAGTCACATCTAGGACACCTTTCTAAATCCTACTGGGCACTAAGATAGGGCCTGCTGGTTGTGCACAAATAAATTATCTGTGGAAATAATTCTTTCTTCTCTCTCCTTTACCAAAATATAAGACATATGACAGAGGATCACCAAAACTGGAATTTATTTATTAAAATTGTGCATTTATTCTTACATGCTTAAATTTCAGTCAACTTCAAAGTACTCTCCATTTGATGCAATACACCTAGTGAAACACTTTTCCACTGCTCAAATCAGTTTTTAAACTCATCAATTTTTGATGCCTTTTAGTGTTTCTGCTGCTTTTTG
>NW_007126608.1:0-729 GCF_000164805.1 Carlito syrichta
CTTCCAGTTTATTCCTTTAAAGGACAGTTGTAAGTGGATTTTTTAAAAAAGGATATATCTATTTAGTGTGCCCCAGGAATGCAAAACTTTATATTTGGAGCTCGGTCTTTCAGGGTTTTGGTTGCATGAATTAAATGTTTATTCAGCAACTTACTCTCTGTTGTAAATGGCCAAAAGACACCTGACTGCACACAGAGAGTGTGTGTGGCTGGGTGTGTGTGTCAGGGAGTGGACCTGGATGTGTTTTGGGTTTCACTTTGAAAAGATTGTTTGATTGTAAGTGTACTCTTTTCTAAAAGCATTGGAGTAACTGCATTATGGTCAAGCAGAACATTTGTCAAAAGTGATCATCAGAGTTTGCCTGAAGGGCCCTGCTCTGGTATGTGTCTGAATTCTAGGCAAGGATTTTAGATAATTGGACCTATTGCCCAGTGAAGAAATGACAAAAGACCTTTTTACTTTCAATGGAGTTAATGATAGCTGGAGTTCCCAGGCCCCTTTACATCCTCTCTTCATTTCATCATGGGATAAGTTATCATTTCTCGCCTTATCTGTTATCATGTTAATCACGAAATTTCTCTTTCTGTGGATGAATGAGCATGTGATAAATATTCTCCAATGAACTGCCTCTGGGAGAGGAAACTTTGTTGTGGAGAATGTGTGAGAAGTACGCAGTAAATGTTAATTAGAGGGTCATATTGATGTTATCACCGAGGTTTCCCTGGACTG
>NW_007126609.1:0-583 GCF_000164805.1 Carlito syrichta
GATGTGAGAGCTAACTGGAGGCCCTTAGCTAGTCTGCCTCTAAACAACCCTACATGGGACACAGGAAGAAGATAACCAGAAGAACCTGGAAGAAAAGGAATCGAGAATACACAAAGACTTTCCCCAGTCACTTGGCAGGTTTTCACTACAACTTTATCAAGAGAAAGTAGAGATTTGCATCAGCACCTCATTACACAGATGACCTTCACAAGACCTTCAACTTGAGGCTTAATTAGATCCAGGGGAAAGGTTGCAGGTAAAATGTGATAAGTTAGGTTTTATTTCTGGAAAACCATTAGAATCAATAAAAATACGAAAATAATCACAAGAATACATAAAGAAACACAAATGTAAGCTTTTTGTGTGGACATTTCTTATGTTAAACACTTAAGTTTTGTTTCTGCACGTACTAGTCTTGTTGAATCAATGAAGTTTGTGAAAGGGTTTAGTCTTTTTACCTCAACATAACCATTAGAAAACATTTATGCCGGGCTCGGTGGCTCAGCCTGTAATGCCGCACTTTGGGAGGCCGAGATGAGTGCATTGCCTGAGTCTGCGGGTTCGAGACCCACCTGGCAACTTG
>NW_007126610.1:0-765 GCF_000164805.1 Carlito syrichta
AGCTAGGCTCAGTGCCTCAGCCTGTAATCCCGCGCCTTGGGAGGCTGAGGTGAGTGGATTGCCTAAGACCGCGGGTTCGTGACCGGCCTGGGCAACTTGGCGAGACATCATCTCTACAATAAATCAAAAAATTCGTCGGGCGTGGTTAACGCGCCTGTAGTTCCAGCTACTTGGAAGGCTGAGGCAGAAGGATCACCGGAGCCCCGCAGATCGAGGCTGCAATGGTCGGGAGCGGCCACTGCACAACAGTCTGGGTGACAGAGTGAGACTCCAACTCAAAAAAAAAAAAAGCAGAATGCAGCAACTGTCTGATAATTTGTCAAAAGTTCCCTTTTAAAAAATATTATTTGTATAGATTATTTATAATTAATCACTAAATGCATTCTATTCATTTCAATCTCTTTAAACAAAGATAGCAATAAATAAGTGGCAATGTCATGTATTGTTTTGTTTTGCTGCTTTTAATTTCTCAAGGCTGTTTCATGTATGTTAAAAATTTCTCTTTGTGAAGTATGGAAAGTTTATATATAACCTGTAGGGGATAAAAGACATTGATGTCCTATGGGTAAAACTAATTTTGTGAGTTCTGTCTAGTGTCTTATTTATGTGAAACAAGGAAGAGCTTTACGTTGGGCTGGGAGCCTTTAAAAGGAATCACATTTGATGATCCAATTGTTCAACTCCATACATTATCATTTCCATGACTCAACACTGACACCCACTCTCACATGTCAGACTTCTTAAAAGTGGCTTATGTTGTTGGCC
>NW_007126611.1:0-662 GCF_000164805.1 Carlito syrichta
CCCACCAACAGTGTAGAAGTGTTCCCTTTTCACCACACCCTCTCCAGCAGCTGTTATTTTTTGAGTTGTTGATAATTGCCATTCTGCCTGGAGTTAGGTGGTATCTTAGTGTGGTTTTGATTTGCATCTCCCTGATGATTAATGAGGTTGAGCATTTCTTCATGTGTTTGTTGGCTGCTCGGATGTCTTCTTTTGTGAAGTGTCTGTTCATATCTTTTGCCCATTTTATAATGGGGTTGTTTGTTTTCTTCTTTTCAGTACGTTTCAGTTCCTTGTAGATCCAGGATGTTAAGCCTTTGTCAGACCTAGAGTTGGAAAATACTTTTTCCCAGTCTGTAGGCTGTCTCCCTGCTCTCTTGATGGTTTCTTTGGTCTTGCAGAAGCTTGTCAGTTTAACAAGGTCCCACTTGTCTATCTTCTCTCTTATGACCTGTGGGTTTCGGGTTTTGTTCAGGAATTGGATGCCAGTTCCGATTTCCATGAAGGTATTTCCTTCCTTTTCTAAGGTTCTTATGGTTTGAGGTTTTTCATTTAGGTCTCTGATCCATTTAGAGTTAACCTTTGTGCATGGGGATAGATAGGGGTCCTGTTTCAATCTTCTGCATGTGGTCAGCCAGTTTTCCCAGCACCATTTACTGAATAGGTTCTCCTCTCCCCAGTGG
>NW_007126612.1:0-426 GCF_000164805.1 Carlito syrichta
TTCTTGCTATTGTGAACAATGCTGCGATAAACATACGTGTGCAGGTATCTTTTTTATAGAGTGATTTGTGTTCTTCAGGGTATATTCCCAGTAGGGGGATTGCAGGGTCATATGGAAGGTCAATTTTTAGAGCTTTTAGGAATCGCCACACTGCTTTCCACAAATGTTGCACTAGTTTACACTCCCACCAACAGTGTAGAAGTGTTCCCTTTTCACCACACCCTCTCCAGCAGCTGTTATTTTTTGAGTTGTTGATAATTGCCATTCTGACTGGAGTTAGGTGGTATCTCAGTGTGGTTTTGATTTGCATCTCCCTGATGATTAGTGAGGTTGAGCACTTCTTCATGTGTTTGTTGGCTGCTCGAATGTCTTCTTTTGTGAAGTGTCTGTTCATGTCTTTTGCCCATTTTATAATGGGGTTGGTTG
>NW_007126613.1:0-568 GCF_000164805.1 Carlito syrichta
CCTTACAGAGTTGTTCCTGTTTATTTGTTGTCTTTCTTTGGGTTTTGGAGTTGGTTCATGTGTGTTTTTAATCTTTTGCCTGTACTCTTGTGAAGAATGCTGTTGTTCTTTTTTCTTTTTCTTCTGTGTTCAGTACTTTCTTAAGTGTTTCTTGTAGAGGTGGCCTGGTAGCGGCGTAGGTTCGTAGGGATTGGATGTCTGGAAAAGATTTCAATTCTCCCTCATTTATGAAGCTTAGTTTGGCTGGGTAGGTTATTCTTGGTTGAAATTGTTTCTCTTTTAGAACTTTGAAGATAGGGCTCCAGGCTCTCCTGGCCTGAAGGGTTTCTGTTGATAAATCTGCTGCTATTCTAATTGATTTTCCCTGGTAGGTAGTCTGCCCTTTTTCTCTTGCTGCCTTTAGGATTTTTCCTTTCATAGTTACTTTGTTTAGGCGAATTATTATGTGTCTGGGAGTTGGTCTTCTCGTTTGTTGTCTTGCAGGGGTTCTCTGAATCTCTTGTGTTTGAATTTTTTCATCCTTAATGAGATGAGGGAAGATTTCTTGAATGATTTCATGAAATGTTTG
>NW_007126614.1:0-699 GCF_000164805.1 Carlito syrichta
GAACCAGGGACATACTTCCTCTACAAACTGTGAAAATCTATCTAACTGTCTATCTGCAACCTTAGTTCCTCTAGTTTTCAACATAGAGCTCAACATCTGCACAAAGACAGTGCATTCCTTAGAATGTAAATGTCCCATGTTTTACTCCCAAAGATTAATCCTTTCCCTTGGTTACTTACTCATGAATATCAATGCTGCACACAAAAAATGCCGGCCTCCATGAGGGTTCCTCTCCAGCCAATGCCAATCCCCAGTACTCAGGTCCCTGTTCGGACACCACTCTTCGGGGTCCAGCCTCCGCTGATCAGGGCCTGAGTTGGGGGGAGGGAATGAGAAAAGAAAGAGACAGAGAAACAGCGGGATTGGGAGGACACCCTCTCAGGTAGCAAGGAACAAGAGAGAGCAAATTTATTTTACCGGATTCCTCTTATATAGGACAAAAATCTCACAAAGGGGAAAACATACACACAGGATATGTTAATGTCTGAGTTAAATCACACAAGCATGTGTTTAATCACAGTGACTAAAACTATGTGTATCTTAACATCTATGCTAAGCAGGACAATCTATGCTAAGCAGGACAATCACTTACGATGAGCAGGTTCCAAGCCAGACTTGGAGCCACTTGGCTATCCATAGAAATGCAACTAAAGCCGGCTCGGTGGCTCATCCTGCAATCTGGCATCTTTGGGAGGCTGA
>NW_007126615.1:0-579 GCF_000164805.1 Carlito syrichta
GGTTCCGTTTCAGTCTTCTGTATGTGGTCTGCCAGTTTTCCCAGCACCATTTACTAAATAGGTTCTTCTCTCCCTGGTGGTTGTTGGGGAGACTTTGTCAAAGATGACTTGGTTGAGAAATTCAGGTTTTGCTTCCAGGATATCTAACCTGTTTCATTGGACTATATGCCTGTACTTGTACCAATACCAGGCTGTTTTGAATATAGTAGACCTATAGTAAAATTTAAAGTCTGGAAGTGTGACACCTCCCACTTTGTTTTGCTAAGATTTGTCTTGGCTATTCGTGGTCATTTGTGTTTTCATATGTATTTCTTTGTCATTTCCAGGTTTTAGAAGAATGACATTGGTAATTTAATGGGTATTGCGCTGAATCTGTAGACTGCCTTGGGTAGAATAAACATCTTAACAATATTGATTCTTCCTATTCATAAACATGGAATATTTTTCCATTTGTTTGTGTCTTCTTGGTTTTCTCTGAGTAGTGTTTTGTAGTTTTCATTGTGAAGGTCTTTCACTTCTGATTAGGAAGATGTTCAAGTATTTCTTTTTATTTATTTATATATTTATTTATTTTTTTGG
>NW_007126616.1:0-612 GCF_000164805.1 Carlito syrichta
ACCTCCCCACCAGAGATCTCCCTGACCATAGGAGAGTGGGAGGGGAGGCCTGCAGCCCCACCCACCTACACTGTCCCTCGTCCTTCCCTGCATTATTCCCTGAGAAGAGTGAAAAAGAGGTGGCTCTGCAGGACAGACCTGATTAGAGGAAAAATTACAGCGCCTGCCACAAGAGGGCAGGGGTTTTTTTTGTTGTTGTTTGGTTTTTGCTTTTTAAATTTTCAATTACTCTTTGATTTAAAAAATTTAACTCTTCTTGTTAGTTCATCTCTTTTAAAAACATTTTTTCGTTGTGCATAAATGTGTTAGTGAGGGTTTGATCTGCATCTTCCCCTCACAATTTTTTTCTTTTCCTTTTCTTTTTTGTTTCTTTCTGCTTTTATTCGTCATTTTCTGTTTATTTGTATGTGAGTGATTGAATGTTTATCTTTTGATGTTGTTGCTGGTTTTTGTTCTTTCGTTCTTCTGAGTCTTTTTCATAATCATTCTTAACAGTTTCAGGGATATGTAAATAGATGTGTGAGGTTTCCATGTTAACCCTCCCCCTTTTGTTTCCTTCAGTCTTTCTGCTCGTTGTCCCTATTCACATTGTGCTAGGCATGTATGTGTGTG
>NW_007126617.1:0-762 GCF_000164805.1 Carlito syrichta
GGGTCTGCTTGATCCCATGTCAACGCTTGACCTCCCCTCCATGCCCAGTAAGGAGTTGACTGGGATGTGTTCACACTTGAAGAGTGTGTGAAAACCTCTGGGCATTGGACAATTTGCATTTCTATACAGAAAACATATTTTTGAATGGCTGCTGTGTTCCAGGAACAGAAATAAACAAAATTATTTTACAGTCCACCAGTTGTTCATTGAATATTTTGTGGATAATGACTACAATTACAGTTATTTGTGATGAACTTCTACATGAAAGGGATCCAGGAGTTACTATGAGAACACAGAACGGTGCACTATTATACTGATATAAAACTTTGAATCCAAAATACTGAGGTCTGTGGAAAGGAATGAGAAAACCTTTTCCCTGAGATCTGAAAAATGAATCTCCTAAGAGGAATGTAGTCAATTCCCCAAAATTCTACATCATCTGGGAGACAACTGAAAGTACTCTTTCTCATTTCTATTTTATTTTATTGCGTTTTTGCTCTTTCTTTTTTTACTAGATTACTTGTTTCCAGACAAAGACAGTTAAATAACATTCAGTAATATCCAAAATTGAAAATATACGGAAGCCATGATTAATACTCTCTTTGAATCTCTATAACTACCCAATAATATGCACATGCTGTTCCCATTTTATAGCAGAGCACTGAAGACTACAGACGTTAATGACGTTTGTAAACCTGTACAGCCGGTAGGAGTGAAACTGGAATATGAACCCAGACCTTTTAATCATATTCTTATTTATTT
>NW_007126618.1:0-443 GCF_000164805.1 Carlito syrichta
CGGACTCTCAGGACCCTGCTAGGGCTGTGACCCCCGGGGTTCCAGGTGTTTGGCTTAGAGGCCCACCAGCGGAGCCCCACTCCTCCTCAGTTCTACCTTCCCCCGAGGGCCCCCTTAAAAGTTCAGCATTGAAACCCACGGGCACAAGCACTCACTTCTCCCTCTCGGGCAGGGCGCTGCGGCCATCCGAAGGATCCACACCGAACCATCCGAACTCGGGCGACGAGGTCCACCGCGGACCCTGCATCCACCCCCCCACCCAGGCGGCGAGACCACGTGGGCATTGCTCCCTCCGAACTCTGGCGTCGAGGTCCAACGCTGCTCCCCACCCTCCAATCCCGGCGCGAGTTCCACAGTGGGCTCTCTACTCTGCAAACTCTGGCAGCGAGACCACCACGGATCCCGCACCCTCTGAACCCGGGCAGCGATACCGACGGCGCCCC
>NW_007126619.1:0-655 GCF_000164805.1 Carlito syrichta
CACTGAAGTCCACCGGCCTGTGCATTTTCCAAGGGTGAACTGTAGGGATATAAGTCACATCTCCATTTTGGAAAGAAAACAAAAACGTGTTTGTGTCCTATGGTGAAGAAACCCCAAAGATGCAGTCTTACATTTTAAACCGTGTTATCCCAATCACCACAAAACCCGTGACCAGGGACCATTCTCTGGTGAGGAGGCAGGCAGGAAAAGAGTTCCAGTAAAAGAAGTCTTGCTGGAGGTGAGATGAGCTGTTGGCAGCCGCTGGGGCCTGGGAGCACCCGAGAGGCCACAGGGATACAGGCGTGGCCAAGCCAGCCCTCTGCCACAGCCCAGAGCCTGCCTGATACCCACTCACCCACTGTCCTGATGGTGTGCAGGAACACAGCAAAGGGTGAACATTCCCAGAGCCCACCTCCTACCTGGAAAGACCCAGCCCAGGGAGTCAAGTACAACCTTCCTTGGTGTGGGATTAAGTGGCTGCCACTCATGACCATGGCCATGCAACCTTTCACATTCCCAGAAGCGTGTGCTCACTGACTCCTCAAGGAAGATGCACCTCTCACCTCACAAGGCTGAGGGTACAAATCAGATATGCGCACATCATGGCACTCAGAGGGCTCTTGTGATGGAGATCAGGCATGTGTGTACTCGCCTT
>NW_007126620.1:0-790 GCF_000164805.1 Carlito syrichta
CAATAATTGGCTTTTGAAGAAGTATGTAAGTGTTCCAGGGAGCAGAGACATTCAGCAAGATAGATGTCAATATTTCCAAAAATATGCCCCTTAGAGTGCTGGTTTATGAGATGACTCATGTGCAATTTCTTCCTTCAGTCAAATAGTTCATTCCATCCTTACAAGAACCCTTCAGATAGTGTGTCATCCCCATTTAACAGAGGGAAACGTTGAGGTTTAGCGAGGTAAAGCAAAATGCTCATAAAAAAAAGTTGGAAAAGACTTAAAGGGTCATCTAGACCAGCAACATCAGCATCACTGGGGAACATGTTTGAAATTCAAATTCTCAGGTCCTACTCCAGACCTGCAGAAGCAGCCTCTTGGGAAAGGGGAGAGCAATCTGTGATTGAGCAAACCCTCCAGGGAATTCTGATGCCTGCTAAGATTCAAGAATCACTGGTGATCTAGCTCAGCCTTCTTATTTTACAGAAAAGGCAGTGATGCCCAAAGTCAAGCAACATGGACATAGTGAAGGGAAAACAAACAAACAAAAACACCACACACCATAGAACCACAGTTCCAGCCTTCAAGGTCTTAGAATTTAAAGATCCAGGGCTTCAAATCTGCTTCATGTCTTTGTTCTAATTTCACAGAAGTATCTACATTCAAAAAATTTGAATTTAATAAAATATATCTAAACAGCCTATAGTTAATATAATTAAACCCAGGTAGCAGAGCTCAATGATATCCGGAATTGCATATGTATGTTCACAAAACATCAGGCAAAGACTCCCAAGAGTTGCGATCCAGA
>NW_007126621.1:0-663 GCF_000164805.1 Carlito syrichta
CAAGGCACAGGATTATAGACAAGTAAATGGAAGGGCACTTGATGCCACTCCTTTTCCCAGTGAAAATGTCAATTTTGCAACTATTTTAATATTTATTTTTGCAGCCTCAACCTGCTGGTATCTGGTGATCCTTCCACCTCAGCCTTCCAAGTAGCTGGAATTACAGTCATGCGCTACCATGCCCGGCTGATTTTTTGATTTATTGTAGAGATGAGGTCTCGCCTGCCCAGGCGGGTCTCGAATCCGTGGACTCAGGCAATCCACTCACCTCTGCCTCCCAAAGGCGCGGGATTACAGGTGGGACCACCGAGTCCAGCTTCTTAGTTGTTTTTTCATTAACTACTGAGTTAAATAAAATCTCTTATATGTGTTCATTTTATATTTGTATGAAAGTCTAGTTTTGTTTTTGTTGTTTTTTGCTTTTTTTTGAGTTGTTGTCTCTCTCTGTTGCTCAGACTGGTGTGCAGTGGCAAACTCATGGCCACTCCAGCATTGACCTCTGGGTTCTGGTGATCCTTCTGCCTCAGTCTTCCATGTAACTGGAACTACAGGCACATGCTACCATGCCCGGCTATTTTTTTCTTATTTATTGTAGAGACAAGGTCATGCCAAGTAGGCTGGACTGGTCTTGAAGCCGTGAGCTCAGCAATTCATTCACCCCAG
>NW_007126622.1:0-337 GCF_000164805.1 Carlito syrichta
CAAAAAATTAGCAGGGCATGGTGGCATGCACCTGTAGCTCCAGCTACTTGGAAGGCTGAGGCGGAAGGATCACCTGAGCCCAGCAGGTCGAGGCGGTGGTGGCCATGAGTGTGCTACTGCACTCCAGCCTGGGTGAAAGAGTGGGACTCGAACTTGAAAAAATGTGTGTGTGTGTGTGTGTGTGTGTGTGTGTGTGTATGCATATATAATATATATATTTAGATATCTACATATCGATATATATAAGATAAATGTTTTTTATGGCTTCTGGACAGAAATATTATTTTATATTTCCCTAGTTTCATAGGTAACAGATGAAATGACAAGCAAAGTGCCG
>NW_007126623.1:0-488 GCF_000164805.1 Carlito syrichta
CAGGTCTCACCAAGTTACCCAGGCGGGTCTCGAACCCGCAGGCTCAGGCAATTCACTCACCTCGGTCTCCCAAAATGTGGAATTGCAGGCTGAGCCACCGAGCCCGGCTGAGAGGGTTTTCTTAATGGGGTGAAGTGGTATGACATTTCTTCAGACTACAAGGATCTTAGTTCACAGGTCTTGAGTAAGTCACAGGTTCCCATCTTAGTGACTGTGAGCTTTTATGTCAGTTCTTTAACTTCTGTAAGCCCCCAGCACAGCATGGTTACCTTCCCTGAGTACGCTACTGGAGGAATTCTGTATTGGAAAAGAAGAGCCCAGATTTGCCTAGAATGAACTGTGCCATGTACAGAGGGCCTGTCTAGGGTGTTCACTGGATTCTTGCTTTCCAACCCATAGGCTGAGGACTCTGTCTGATGAGATAACTGAGGCTTTATGGCTATCAAGGATGAATTACATACCTGATCTACGGTGGAGCTGGCACTTGA
>NW_007126624.1:0-489 GCF_000164805.1 Carlito syrichta
AAATATCATTTTCAGAAGTCTGTGATATGTAAAAGTGGTTTTGATAAATCCCTTATTTTGTGAAGAAAGAAAAATATTGATCCATTTGGGTAGTAACGGCCTTTTTTTCATGTTTTCTTTGAGATTACATGAATGCAAATGGACTTGAACTTTTCCAAACATGGATGACAAAATAGTTTTACTTTTATAACTGCTAGTATTACTTTACAATCAATTAAAAAAGAGACATTTTAGAGAATTTCTGTGATAATGATACTGTGATTCTATATTTTACAATGCTCTTACTGATTTGTTGTTAAGGGCTTCTAACCTTTTCTCCATAAAATGTTAAGCCAGGTGTCTGATTTTAAAATAAAGGCTAACGATGGATAGAAAAATATGCAAGTCAATATGTGTTTTTTTGTGCTATGTGAACTAAAGAGAGGAAGAATCTTCTAATTCATACAGAATATAATATAATGCATATCTCTCCTGTTGGAGTGTGTGTGT
>NW_007126625.1:0-783 GCF_000164805.1 Carlito syrichta
CACAAACAAACAAGTCTAACTTACATTATAGTAAGATTAAGAAAAAATACATCAGAGTAGAGGAAGTTGAAGGCAATTAGAATTTGTGGAGCAGAATACTGTAGGAGAAGGAGCTATAGAAAAATTGAGATTCAGAAACCTTCACAGAGTTCCCATGAACCTTTGACTGAGTTCTAATCTGCTCATATGTGAGAAGAAATTTCTTCAAAGCCAGAAAATTACAATCAGAGAGCAATGGTCTAAAGAATTCCCAGCGTACAAACACAACAGGGAATACTTCAAGTTTTTGTCAGTGCAAATGGAAAGGTCTCCAAATAGATATTAGAAAGAACATTTAGATGAATATTACCTCAGTAGCATCAGTACTTGGGCTATACTAGACTTGTAGTAATGTCTGCTCTGGAGGACAAGACATAGAGAAGTCAACCTTTAGAGCGCCAAATTTTTTTCTAAGAAATATGAAAACTCAATTATATATCTAAAGAAAGTCCAAAATTCCTCAAAATAAATCCTACAATTAAATTAAATCTAACATCTAGTCAAAAATCGCCTGACTTTCAAAAAATCAGACACATATGATCTATAGCGAGGAGAAAAAAATCAATGAACAGCTTTAGAAATTATAGAGAAAAATTGGAACTAGTAGATAATGCTAGCAGATAATTTTCTTTCTCATTGGACTCTTATGCTTTCACATATCTTGCAAGACACACAGGTTTTTGTTATGTTTTCAACAATGTTTCTACAGAGAACAGCTTTGGTGATACAGACTTTTCCTCCATA
>NW_007126626.1:0-744 GCF_000164805.1 Carlito syrichta
GAGCAAGGCCCTTCAGGCAAACTCGAATGATCACTTTTGACAAATGTTCTGCTTGAGCATAATGTAGTTATTCCAATGCTTTTAGAAATGACTACAAAGGCAACCCTGAAACACATTCTGGTTCACCTCCCCTACCCACACACACACCCACACACCCTTGCTGTGTGCAGTCAGGTTTCTTTTGGCCAATTTAAAACAGCAGGAGAACACAGTAAGGGAATGGGATGAAGCTGGTGGGGGCAGCAGCAGAATGGGATCCCTGGCCACCACTGTGACAGCTCTGGAGATGTTCTGCTTGGCCCCTCTCACAGTACAATTTAACATCATGGGAAATGGGAGGCTGCAAGTAAATTCGCTCACGCAAACTCCCCTACTCCAACCACACCTTAAACCCTCACAAGACATCCCACCTCACCGTAAAATGCCACTTCCTCCCCCAAATTCATGGGACGCTGCCCACCCCATACAGGTTGTGCCGCCTGTTTCCCTCTGTCCTGCCCTTGCTTAAAACCACAGACATAGTGATCTTTGTAACTTGTCCTGTGCACTCACACTCACACACTCACACACACTCACATTACTTCCTTCTGCTGGACTTCCTCAAGCCTGCTCTGACGAGGCTGGGTGTATTCCCAGGGCTTTGTTGAAAGGGCACTGAGCCAGTCTCTTGTGATACACAACTAATATTGTCTGTGTGACTTCACACAAGGTTGGGTTACCTACATAACCTTAAGCAATGCAAGA
>NW_007126627.1:0-797 GCF_000164805.1 Carlito syrichta
AATGAGATGAGGTTTTAAGAAAGCAGCCATGTTCTCATAGGAAAAGCATACTTTTTGAATAAGAGGCGATAAGAAAGTAAAGGGAAGATTTCTTTCATGTGCTTAAAGTGACAGAAAAAAAGCTTCAAAGGTCAGTTGTTTAGCCATGAAGTCATTTATCTGACTGCACAAGAAGCCATCCAGGGCAAACTTGAACAGAAATAATGTATATGTAGATCTGTTTCAGACTCCACTTAGCACAGGCCCTTTCTTAATTGAACCCCAGAGCTGGAATTTACAAGTCTAAACCAGCTTCTGTCATCAGACATATCAAGTCATGTAAAATGAGTTGAAACTCTCTCCGTGTTAAACATAAGATGAGAAGGTGAAAAATATAGATGAATTTGTCAATGCAAAGATCTTAGTGCATGCCAGACTTGGTTCACTAACAACCTTCAGCAGTTGATAACTAATAATTATAGAATTAATAAACTTAAAAAGACAGTTGTAATTAAGGTGTGTGTTGGAATATAAAATCCTTATTTCATTTGTGAACAGAGAGAACTGGTATCCTCACAGTTTAAGGAATGGTCATTTTCCTTGTCTTTGATAACCACCTGCACCCACTGCACAAGGTCCTTTAATGTCTTGTCAATTTATCAGTAAGGTCCTATGTCTGCTGTAACTTTTATAATAAAATTTGCTAATAATACATTGCTGACTTATGTGAGCCTTCTAACTTTTTCAGTTCAACTTCTCTACGCCAAGTGCAGTGGCTCAAGCCTGTATCCCAGCACTTTGGGAGGCCGAGGTGAGGG
>NW_007126628.1:0-575 GCF_000164805.1 Carlito syrichta
CCAGTTTCTGTACTCAAGACTACTGCTTTCTGACTCTCTCTTTGATGATACTGACAAAAATGTTGGAGGTCATTTGTAGAAATTATGGATTAATGTTATAAGAAAGTTATATTCACAGATTTGCATATTTGTCTGTGAATGGTGGACAAATTAAGTTGCATGTTTGTGTATATGTATGTGCCACACAGACTTATTAGTTAGGTAACCTGGTTCAAGTTACAACTCTGGGCCTCAATTTCTCATCTAAAACTGGGAGTTATCATAGTACCAGTCTCCCTTGTGGGGATTAAATGCTTGTAAATAAATTAGCTTAGTGCCTGGCACAAACTAAGAGCTCAACAAATGATAGCTACTATGTTATTATTATTATTATTAATACACAAATATTATTATTATTATTATTATTTTTGAGTTGGAGTCTCACTCTGTCACACAGACTGGAGTGCAGTGGCCGCTCCTGGCCACCGCAGCCTTGACCTGCTGGGCTCCGGTGATCCTTCTACCTCAGCCTTCCAAGTAGCTGTTACCACACCCGGCCAATTTTTTGATTTGTTGTAGAGATGAGGTCTCACCTA
>NW_007126629.1:0-472 GCF_000164805.1 Carlito syrichta
CTTTCTGGCATTTGAGTTTCTTGTAGATCCTAGAGTTTTGGCCTCTGCCATATATACAGTTGACAAATAATATTTCCCATTCTGTGGGCTGTCTCCCTACTGACTTGATGGTGTATTCTGCTTTGCAGAAGCTCATTAATTTTATGAGGTCCCACTCGTCTATCTTATTTCTTAAGGTATCGGTTTAGGGTTCTGAATAAGAATTGGTTGCCGGTCCCAATTTCCATAAGGGTGTCTCCTGCATTTTCTAAGACTCTTAGAGTTTGAGGTTTTACATTTAGGTCTTTGATCCATTTAGAGTTAATTTTTGTGGGCGGTGATATGGAGGGGCCCTGTTTAAATCTTCTGCATGTGGTTAGTCAGTTTTCCCAGCACTGTTTACTGAATAGATTCTCCTCTTCCCTGAGACTCTATAGGATGATGCAAAGAGGAAACGAATGGAAGCAATAAACAGATACACACACACATACTG
>NW_007126630.1:0-405 GCF_000164805.1 Carlito syrichta
GGCCTGTCCCCGACCGTCCCGGCACCCCGGGCAGAATCCAACTACTGCAAGTCCTGGCCCTCCCCCTCCCCTGCATCTCCCAACTCTGAAAATCTTTCTTGTTGTCGTTATTATGATGGTTGTGCAAGGTCCACTTATGAGTGAGTACATGTGATACCCAGTTTTTGCTTCCGTGAAAGGTCACCCAGTAGTATAGACTCTAACTCCATCCAGGTTTCCGTGAACTTCGTGAGTTTGTTCTCGTTGTGACTGCATAATATGGCATTGTTCCTACGTACCACATATTTTGAATCCAGTCCTCTTTAGATGGGCAGGATGGTTGGCTCCATGTCCTTGCTACTGCGAACAATGTGGCGATAAACATACATGTGCAAATATCTCTTTGAGAGAGGGATTTCGTTCTTC
>NW_007126631.1:0-372 GCF_000164805.1 Carlito syrichta
CTGGCGCTGGCTGCACATTGGCGTCCAGCTGGGGCAGCAGGTGCTGGAGTGCCGGGCAGTGTTGGTGGGCCCCTGGAGCCCCCGGTGAGCCATGTGGCCCAAGTAGGAGGATCTGGTGATGATGCGAGCCAACTGCATGGAGTACTGCTAAGGCGAAGCCATGCTGGACGCCCACTCCGAGGAGAACTGCAGTGAGGAGATGCGCATCATTCTGTGCATGCTGGCCACATGCTAGGCCTGGTCCAAGTCTGGCTGCAAAAAGCTGAGGCTGGACGAGGTGGGTGTGATGGACGAGGTGCTGGACCCACCATACAAGCCTTCATCCTGGAGGTTATTGCCAAGCATGGCTAGTTGGCCCGTGTGCTCTGCAAC
>NW_007126632.1:0-685 GCF_000164805.1 Carlito syrichta
CCAGCGGGCTAGAGAGCTGACTTAATTATCTAGCTACTTAGCTAGCCAGCTGACTAGGAGGTTGACCTAACTACCTAGATACCTAGCTAGCCAGCTGGATAGACAGCTGAGTTAACTAGTTAACTACCTGCATAGCCCGTTGGCTTTCCAGATGACTTAACC
Source organism: Carlito syrichta (assembly GCF_000164805.1). Taxonomy (NCBI): domain Eukaryota; kingdom Metazoa; phylum Chordata; class Mammalia; order Primates; family Tarsiidae; genus Carlito; species Carlito syrichta. The sequence goes on from NW_007126632.1 coordinate 163, forward strand.
ACCTAGCTACCTACCTAACTATCTGGCTAGTGAGCTGACTTAACTTGGTTACTTAACTGGCTGGTTAACTGGCTAGCCAGCTGACTTAACTAGCTATTTACCCAGCTAGGGAACTGGCTATCCAGATGACTTAGCTTGCTGAATTAACTAGCTAGCAAGATGACTTAACTAGCTGAATTAACCAGATAGCTAACTAGCTAGCCAGCTGGCTTAACTAGATGTCTTAACTAGCTAGCTACTTAGCTAGCTATCTAGCTTGCCAGCAGACTTAACTAGCTGGAATAATTAGCTAGTCTGATGCATAGCCATATGTCTTAACTAGCTTTTTAACTAACTAACCAACTGGATAGTCAACTGACTTGAGCTGACTTAATTATTTAGCCAGCTGGTTTCTAGCTGACTTAACTAACTGATTTACCCAGCTAGTCAGCTGGCTAGCCAGCTGAATTAAAGAGCTGGCTCCCTATCTAGTAAGCTGGCTGGAAAACTGACTTACCTAGCTGACTTAAGCTAGCAGCTGGCT
>NW_007126633.1:0-406 GCF_000164805.1 Carlito syrichta
CGGGCCACCGCAGCCTCGCCTGCTGGGCTCCGGTGACCCTTCCGCCTCAGCCTTCCGAGTAGCCGGAATTACAGGCATGCGCTACCGCGCCCGGCTGATTTTTGGATCGATTGTAGAGATGAGGTCTCGCTGCCCAGGTGGATCTCGAACCCACGGGCTCAGGTGATCCACTCCCCTCAGCCTCCCAAAGCACGGGATGACAGGCTGAGCCACCGAGCCCGGCTCCTACTTATTTCTACTTGTGAATGAAATGACCTGTTCCTACTTATTTTAAATTATGAACAGGCAGATCTGTTAAAAACTCTTTATGTGTCACTGAGTTACGTCTAGTTGTAAAGTGTGGACACAGGTGAGAGTGATCGGGCCTCACTCTGTGCGCCACAGATGGTGCCTGGTATTTCACCTG
>NW_007126634.1:0-485 GCF_000164805.1 Carlito syrichta
CTGAAGCGTTATCTTCTGATAACAAATCTCCAATGTGATACAAAATTGGAGTTTGTACATCGCACAGAAATATAACATTAGAAAATAGCAATGAGCCGGGCTCGGTGGCTCAGCCTGTAATCCCGCGCCTTTGGGAGGCTGAGGTGAGTGGATTGCCTGAGCCCACGGGTTCGAGACCCGCCTGGGCAACCAGACCTCATCTCTACAGTAAATCAAAAAATCAGCCGGGCATGGTAGCACACGCCTGTAATTCTGGCTACTCGGAAGGCTGAGGTGGAAGGATCGCCGGAGCCCAGCACGTCCAGGCTGCAGTGGCCAGGAGTGGCCACTGCACTCCAGTCTGGGTGACAGAGTGAGACTCCAACTCACAAAAAAAAAATAAAGAAACAAAGATCATAGCCATGGGGCGAGACCTGATCTTCACAATAAATCAAAACATTAACCCGGGCGTGGTAGCCACACCTGTAGTTCTGGCTACCTGAAAG
>NW_007126635.1:0-772 GCF_000164805.1 Carlito syrichta
CATGATTTTATTAGACTGTCTTTGTGTGATTACCAGTATGCTTTATGGAATCTTCTTTATTTGTTTGCTTTTTACTCTTTTCTGGCCTTGTGTCACTTTCTATTCATTAGTTGGTGTGTATGTCTGTTTGCCCTCTTAGTCCTCTCTCTCCAATCTCTTCTTTACCCCCCTTATTCCATTATTTTCCTTTTTCTTGCCTCCTTTAGTTCCAGGGAGCAAACCTAAACCCCACTGCATTGACAGACTGTAAGGTGGGGGAAGTGGGTTCCAGTGAACCCATACACCTGTTGGTGGATACTGGGATCTGCAGATAAATTCTGAATCAGAGCTCCCCCCTCAACTAAATCTCAAAACAGTAAAAAAATACAGCCCCTACCCACAGTCCAGCCTCAAAAGTGAACAAAGCCAGAGGATGCTCATAAGGAAGAACAGGAGATTGGACAAAAAGAAGTAAAAGCAATCCCACATTTCCTGAAAAACAGAATTAAAGAAGGGGAGGGAAAGGGGGAGAGAAAAATCTGCACAAATGAAGAAAAATGAAAAGAAGAATATGGGTATATTACAGACTCCTGGGAGGTCAGACACTGAGAAAACTGACTTCAGAATGCAACAATGAAAAAGCCCCCAGAATGACTGATCTCAAACTACAAACCCAGATATCAAGACATTATGGAGAGATAAAAAAGAAAGAGACCTACAGGCCATATCTTTGGATGAACATAGATGCTAAAATTCTCACAAGATCCTAGCCAAATCGGATTAAATAACACCT
>NW_007126636.1:0-791 GCF_000164805.1 Carlito syrichta
TCTCAGACCACAGTGGAATAAAAATAAACATTGACACCAACAAGGTCCCCCCAAAACCCACAAAGACATGGACACTAAACAGCATGATGCTAAACAACTCCTGGGTCAATGATGAAATCAAAACAGAGATCAAAAGATACCTGGAAACAAATGAAAATGAAGAAACATCTTACCAAAATCTCTGGGACGCCTTAAAAGCTGTAGTAAGAGGGGAATTTATATCCCTACAAACATACGTGAAGAAAATGGAAGGAATACAAATAACAGCCTAACAAGCCACCTAAGGAAGCTGGAAAAGCAAGACCACAAAAATCCTAATTTCAGCAGAAGAATCCAGATCACCAAAATAAAAGCCCAAATCCAGGACACAGAAGACAAAAAGATAATACAAAAAAATCAATGAAACAAAAAGCTGGTTCTTTGAAAGGATAAACAAGATCGATGGTCCCCTAGCTAGACTGACCAAGAAAAACAACAAAAAAAAAAAAACCCAAATAAGCACAATCAGAAACACAAAAGATGAAGTCACATCTGACTCTGAAGAAATACAAAAGATCATCATAGACTACTACATACACTTGTATGGAAACAAACTTGAAAACCTTAAGGAAATGGAGAACTTTCTGACATCACACAACCTACCTAGGTTGGAACAAGAAGAAATTGAGACCCTAAATAGACGAATAACAATCAAGGAAATCGACTATGTAATAGAAAACTACTTACAAAAAAAAGCCCTGGTCCAGATGACTTTCCAGCAGAATTCTACAAGACATTTAAGGAGAAGCTGA
>NW_007126637.1:0-783 GCF_000164805.1 Carlito syrichta
CATCCATCCATTTATCCTTCAGCCATCATCCATCCATCATCCATTCATCCATCAGCCATCATTCATCATCCATCCATCCATTCATCCATCCACTCATGCATTCATCCATCATATATCCATCAGTAATGCTAATCTTACAAACACTGGTGTACGCAGCAAAACACCAGGGCCTTCCAGGAGCTCCAGTCTGGTAGGGCCTAGGGAGGAAGCATATGACAGTGACTCCCATGAAGTCAGTCTGTTGCAGTCCTTTGAAAGAAGCTGTTTCTGGTCTTCTGGAGTGGATAGGAGTTTCTGATGCAGGTTCTCATCAGCCATTGGACCAACAGTACCATATCTGCCTTCCTGGGACCTTATAGAATCTTCACTGGCTCCTCTCCCCTCCACATTCCCCCACTGTTATATTCTGTGCCTTGAGTACAAGAGCTCACCATGGACTCAAGAGTGATGGCCATGAGAAGGGCAAGGGGACCAACACGGGCCTGAGTAGACATATTTTCACCTGGTGTGGGAAGAGCAGAACCTTAAATGGCACTGCACACCAGAAGGCAGCTTTGAGATGGATACACATCCCAGGTTCTCTCTGTCCAGGAGATTAGGTACAGATGAATAAAGGGAGCAAAAGGAGTTGCCCCGTCAGAGACAGGTGCAGAGAGGGAGGAGACTCTGGGTCCACCATCTCTTGATTTCCCAAATGGGCTGAAAGCACACATGTGCCTGATATCCCTCTTTTCTCATCCTCAGCATGTCTGGCTTTTCTTGGGGTATTTTTATGTCATCACA
>NW_007126638.1:0-782 GCF_000164805.1 Carlito syrichta
ATTCTTCTTTTTCTCACAAACTTATTTGACCATGAAAAAGTCTTATTCCATGTAATATCTCATAGGACCGGTGTCCCTAATAACACATTTTGCAGAAGGTCAAACTGATGATTCTAAAATGTGCTGTCTTTTTGGCAATAATTCTAATGTTTATGTAATTGATAGTAATTTAGTATAATTTTGCAGAACTAAATAACTGTGTTTCATGTATACCTACAAAGCCTTTTTTGGAGATTGAAATTTTCAAGCTTAGCTTTCTTATAAAATGCCATTATTCTTGACTTCCTCTCCCTGACCCTCAGGGCCCAGTTCAATGTTAATTTGTTGTATATATTCTATGTGGCTTATCAACTTCTATCTTCTTTGCCTCTGTCACTGTCACAATGCAGACTTCCAACAGTTTTTGCATAGATTCCTCCATCAGGCCCAGTTCCACTTGTCACCACAAGTTCACAGCAGTGCGAACAAGTTTTCTGACATGGAAGTCTTATCATGCTTTTCCTCTCTTTCTAGGACAGTGTCTGTACACAGTAGGTTCACTACAATTGTCTATGGGATGATTAAATCAACTGTGCTTGCAAGACTAGGCTACTAAATATGGTTCCAGCTGGGCTCGGTGGCTCAGCCTGTAATCCCGCACCTTTGGGAGGCTGAGGTGAGTGGATTGCCTGAGCCCGCAGTTCAAGACCCGCCTGGGCAGTGAGACCTCATCTCTACATAATCAAAAAATCAGCCGGGCGTGGTAGCGCATACCTGTAATTCCGGCTCTCGAAAGGCTGAGG
>NW_007126639.1:0-661 GCF_000164805.1 Carlito syrichta
AAGGCAACCATGCGGTGGCTAGAATGTGCGTCATCTTGCCACTTTCTGATCAGATTTCTGGGTGTGGTCTGTGTTTTGTTGCCTCCGTGGTTGGAAGCAGATTCAGGGGATGTGGTGAAGGGACAGTCATTTCATGGGTGCTAATGCTCCCCTCCCCTTGAGGGGCTTTCTGACATACAGGACTGTGGAGAACATGCCCATGCCCGGCAACCAGAGGCCAGCCAGGGCTCAGGATGGCATCCCAGTTACTCTGGGTGGATATGCTCAGGCATTGGCCAGCTGACATGCAGGTCACTCCTGGGAGGCAAAGCTCTTTTTTTGTTTTTAGAGTTGGAGTCTCACTCCTTCGCCCAGACTGGAGTGCAGTGGCACCAAGGCTCACAGCCACCGCAGCCTCGACATACTGGGTTCAGGTGATTGTTCTGCCTCAGACTTCCAAGCAGCTGGACCCACAGGTATGCACCACCACACCAGGTCAAATTTTTGATTGATTGTAGAGATGAGGTCTTGCCAAGTTGCCCAGGCTGGTCTCGAACTTCCAGGCTCAGGCAATCCTCTCTTGCCTTGGTTTCCCAAAAGTGCTGTAATGACAGGCATGAGTCACCACTCCCTGGCTGAGATTAAGCTCTTAAAAGTCTGTGGGCCACCAGGAGTGCGTGGG
>NW_007126640.1:0-578 GCF_000164805.1 Carlito syrichta
TCCTGCAATGACAGTATTTAAACTGAGCTTGGATTTCCTTAATTTCTATCATCTGACGGTTGTGGGAACTGACTGTTTTTGCAACCTGAGTTTCATTTTTCTCGTCTTGTTTGCTTAAGAAAGGATCTTAAGAAAATCTTTCCCTTCTAGGAAGTTTTTTTAATTTTAAAGAGATGGGGCCAGCCAGGCTCAGTGGCTCAGCCTGTAATCCCGCACCTTTAGGAGGCTGAGGTGAGTGGATTGCCTGAACCCGCGAGTTCAAGACACGACTGGGCAGGCGAGACCTTATCTCTACAATAAATCAAAAAGTTAACCGGGCATGGTAGCGTGCACCTGTAATTCCAGCTACTCGGAAGGCTGAGGCCGAAGGATCGCCAGAACCCAGCAGGTTGAGGCTGCGGTGGCTGGGAGTGGCCACTGCACTCCAGTCTGGGTGACAGAGTGAGACTCCAACTCAAAAAAAACGATAAATAAAAATAAAAATAAATAAAGAGATGGGGCCAACCTATCTTTTACTGCAGAGGTGCCTTGGCTTGCATGTTCCCTGCGGTTCTCTCTACCTGAGATGAACCCATCTT
>NW_007126641.1:0-450 GCF_000164805.1 Carlito syrichta
ATAATATAAAACTCTGAGAGGAAATATATTTGGACTGAATCACTAGCTCACCAATTATTCCAAAAAAAGAGATCACATGATTTATTTATTTCTGTCATTCAAAAGTACCAAATACCTGATTCTGCATTAAACATTAGGAATGGAAACATGATCCTTACCCTTAGAGAATTTACAATTTGCTGAGATACAGACAGGTAAGCTCCATGGTTAGAAATAAAAACAGTACTGTGAGCACAGCACAGAGAAGCATCTGACCTAGTTATGACAAGAGATCAGGGAAGGCTTCCTTGTGAAATTGATGCATATCTTAAAATTATAAATAAGAAGAAACTAAGCGAGCTGTGGGGAATGAAGAGATGCTGTATTTTACAACTAGGATTCAGCCTATGTAAACATGTAGAAGCAAGAGTAAACAGGGAATACTGGAAGAATTTCCAACAGTTCAATAGG
>NW_007126642.1:0-682 GCF_000164805.1 Carlito syrichta
AATTAACAGCATAGGCAAAAACATATCACCAAAAGTTAATTCATATATTCTTTAGGTTAAAAAAGCAATGTAAGCTGGCCTCGGTGGCTCAGCCTGTGATCCCAAACCTTTGGGAGGCTGAAGTGAGTGGATTGCCTGAGCCCGCAGGTTCGAGACCCCCCTGGACAGCGAGACCTCATCTCTACAATAAATCAAAAAATCAGCCAGGCGTGGCAGCGCATGCCTGTAATTCCGGCTACTTGGAAGGCTGAGGTGGAAGGATCGCCTGAACCCAGCAGGTCGAGGCTGCGGTGGCCGGGAGCGGCCACTGCACTCCAGTCTGGGCGACAGAGTGAGACTCCTCCTCAAAAAAAAAAAAGCAATGTAAGGAGAATCAACCTCCTTCACAGACACACACACACACACACACACACACACACACACACATACACACACACAGACACAAAGAGGCATCCTCCATACTGATAGAACATCCACTTTTAAAATGCTTTAAAAATAATATTAATACAATTATTTTTAATGAACCACATGAGGGGAAAAAAGATTTGCCTACATCCAAACTCATTTCTTCATTTTTATCCAATATTACAAGACAGGTCTATTTCTTGCCTACTAAGATGAAGAAAGCTTTCACAAGTACAAGCTACCCAAAATAATGTCTAGTTTGTCCATGGTGAGAGAA
>NW_007126643.1:0-777 GCF_000164805.1 Carlito syrichta
TCAAGGGAAGAGTTTAACAGGCTTCAAAAAAGATCCTCCTGCTATTTCTTCTAAGTTTTGTGCCTTCCTGGGATGAGGATGTTAGTACATTTTCCTAAGACCTTCCAAAAGCTATAATATATTGCCACCAGAAGATTCCAAGGTAAGTCAGGATAGTTCTTTAATTCATTTTACCTAAATGCACACTCTATACCAGATCTAACAGATAGTTCCTGTTCCAGTTCCAGTTTATAGTTTCCTCTCTTCAGAGGTTACTCTTTCATTAAATTGTGAGTGAAAGTAAAATTTAAGCCTAAATTTTTCTGATTCCAAAGTTTTAGGTTTTATATTGCATTCTGCTATACTACCTGAAACAAAAGATTTTAAAAATCCATGAATTTTTATATTCCATATTGTTGATCAATAATGAGCTATTAATAAATTATATTTCCTTATTTATCATAATATAGAATATATTTCTTGGAAGGCTATTATACAGAAACACGTTGCTAGTCTCCAGAGGTATAAATTGCATGTGAAAAAGACACAAAAACTTTGACTTATTGGCACTTGTAGTCTAGAGTAATAGACATTAACCAAAAAACCATGCAAAATAAATTTATAATTACAAACTGTAATTACTGTCCTGAAACTAATTTATGAAGTGCTATAGAATGAGGGCTTCTAAAGAAATCAAGACATCAGAGAAGACATTCCTGAGAAAGCAACATTTGTGAAGAAATTTGGTAGAAGTTAATATATTTTTTACACAAGGTTTTTCCTTCTAAAGTCATTTTT
>NW_007126644.1:0-345 GCF_000164805.1 Carlito syrichta
CAGTGGCTGCTCCCAGCCACCACAACCTCGACCTGCTGGGCTCAGGTGATCCTTCCGCCTCAGCCTTCCAAGTAGCTGTAACTACAGGCGTGCACTACCACACCCAGCTAATTTTTTGATTTATTGTAGTGATGAGGTCTCACCAAGTTGTCCAAGTGGGTCTCAAACCCACAGGCTCAGGCAATCCATTCACCTCAGCCTCCCAAGGCATGGGATTACAGGCTGAGCCACCAAGCCCAGCTTCTTTGATTTCACATATGACTCAAGATTCATCCATGTTGGAGCATGTGTTCGAATTTCACTTATTCTGTGTTGTGTGTATGTGTGTGTGTGTTTGGGTCTCAC
>NW_007126645.1:0-548 GCF_000164805.1 Carlito syrichta
CACACCCTCTTGCAGGCAGCCCAGGAAGATATGATGTGTTTCCCTGCAATTTGATTTCTCCCCCCAATCCACATCTTGCCTGTTTTTCCCTGCCATCCAGGATCGCAGAGCATGAATGTGCTGAAGTTTAATTATATCTCTCCTACTGTAGCTGTCCTAGCACATGTGTATTGTGTTTCTGTGTAAGAGTTTCTCGGGATCCACCACCTTACAATATACAGTTGCCAGATAAGACTTCTGGTTGGGGACAGTGCCTGTGTCCCCAATGTGAGCAAATGTGAACCTGAAAGAGCCAATCTTTCAAGATGGAGTCTGAGTGACTGCCTAGGCTTAATTAATTATCCAATTAAATACTTTTTTGAGTTGCAGTCTCACTCTGTCACCCAGGCTGGAGTGCAGTGTCATGCTCACAGCCATCACAGACTCAATCTGCTGGGCTCAGGTGATCAATTTAAAACAGAGCCAACATAATATTAAATAAGTATAAAAGCAACAGGTGCTGGCGATGCTGCAAGAAAAAAAAATGCATCTACACTGTTTGAGGGAAT
>NW_007126646.1:0-715 GCF_000164805.1 Carlito syrichta
CTAGCCAGGGGTGGTAGCGCACCTGTAGTTCTGGGTACTTTGAAGGCTGAGGCAGCAGGATCACCATCTCAGCAGGTTGACATTAGGGTGACCATGAGAGTGTCACTGCACTGCAGTCTGGGCTACCAAAAAAGACTCCAACTCAAAAAAATTAAATTGTCGGCTAGATAATGTCATGTCTTTACTTTTTAGATCCATCTCTTAAGGAAGATGCAGAACTGAATCTTATTTGACCCTAGTTAAAATTCATAGAAGAGAACTTCCCTCCCATCAGTGAACTCTCCAATCTTTCGAAGAAAGAGTTTCTTCTTTTCAAGGAGATAAATAAAGCATGTCGAGCAACTCTAAGCAGCACCCTGCCCAAGCACAGTGGTGGCTGCTCTGGGACTCCATTTTCTTTCCAAGTGACAAACCCAAGACCACACCAACTCACAGCACCTCCCTTTTTTGCACTGTAATTAAAAGTGTTCCAGGAGAATGACTCCTGGGGGGTTTGTAAGCATTAATAACAGCCATGATATCTTTGGAAGCATCTTATAATGACACAGCTTATTGTTATGATGGCAATCATGAAGATTATTTAATGACATTTTAATTAGAGGCAAATAGGGATTTCTGGGCTAATGTGGTTGACCTGTTCTTTATTACAAACATCAACCACTTCTTGACCCTCATCTGTAGGTAATCCATTGCCATTACAACACAGTTGCTGCGA
>NW_007126647.1:0-570 GCF_000164805.1 Carlito syrichta
TCTCTCATGCATCACCATCCTGCCTTTGAAAATCAGTGTTCTGTTACATATTTTGAGTATTTTTTTTTTTGGTGGCTTTAGGGGGAGGCTAAATCCAGTGCTTAGTACTCCATCTTGACTGGATGTAGAAGTCTCTCCCTTTCTCTTTTATCTCTGCCCATTTTGTTTTGTCTCTTCTTTCTCCAGCCCTGGTCTGTTCCTCCCTTCTCCTGTTCCTCCACCTTCTTCCCTGCTTTCTTTCCAGACTACTGTTCACGCTTTGGTTTCCCTTTCCCACCACCTTGTAGTTCAAGCATCACCAGATTTGCATTTTCTGGAGAGATCTGTCTCACCCCAGTTGTGTCATTCATGTGTCCATCCATGACCCAGTCACCTGTGGCTGTTCATTTATTTGTTCATCAAACTTGGGCTGGGTTGGACCAGGTGCTGAGGAAGTATTATTGAGTACAGCAGGTTTTGTTCCTGCTCCCTGGGAGTAAAACACAAAGTAGATAATCCACGGATTTATCCAAATTCCTTGTGGTGGTAAAATTCACCTGAATTGATCACATCCCGTACATGTGTGCTTGG
>NW_007126648.1:0-535 GCF_000164805.1 Carlito syrichta
AGAATGGAAAGGAATGGAATGGAATGGAATGGAAAGTAATGGATTGGAATGGAATACAATAAAATATAATGGAATAAAATAGAGAGTAATGGATTGGAATGAAATGGCATGGAAAGGAAAGGAATGGAATGGAGTAGAATTGCCAGTAATGGAATGGAATGGAAAGGAGAGTAACGCAATGGAATGGAATGGAAAGGAATGGAGAGTAAAAGAATGGAATGGAATGGAGTGGAATGGAATGGAAAGTAACGGATTGGAATGGAATACAATGAAATAGAATGTAATGTAATGGAGAGTAATGGAATGGAATGAAGTGGCATGTAAAGGAAAGGAATGGAATGGAGTAGAATTGACAGTAAAGGATTGGAATGGTATGGAATGGAAAGGAGAGTAATGCAATGGAATGGAAAGGAAAGGAATGGAGAGTAGTGGAATGGAATGGAATGAATTTGAATGTAGATTATTGGATTGGAATGGAGTGGAAAGAAATGGAATGGAGAGTTACGGAATCGAGTGGATTGGAATTGGAATGGAA
>NW_007126649.1:0-753 GCF_000164805.1 Carlito syrichta
ACTAACATTGGGAAGATACCCATACAGTCACATGTGACTCATACCTCCATGCACTCAGGGCCACATCTTCCTTTCCTGTATCCTCAGAGCTGGTTTCTTGCCAGGAACTTTATGGCACTGAGTCAATGATCTTTAAATAAATGGATGTCACATGAAGCAGACCTGAAGACAATCAACTGAAAGAGGCATGAAGCTGGCTCCTACGATTGTGGCTACTTTGTGCATAACAACATTATCACAAGAATCACAGAGACAGGGAGGGCAAGTGCATTCATAGGAGGGCAGGTAGGGTGGAGTCAAGTACGATTGAATATGTGGGTCTGCAACTCATGGCTGAGATCTGGATCATAGATATGGATTTGGGAGCCTCCTGGTTAAGGCCCAGGGGTTAAGTAAGGTTCTCTGAGGAGGGTGCATGTGTTGAGGTGAGGGGCAGAAAATAACTCATAAAAGTATGGAGGTTAGCAGGGGGGCAAAAGAAGAAATTAAGAGAAAGATAGGTGAAGAAGGAGTGACAGGAGACACAAAAGAAACCTTCAGAAGGGGTTGCATCAGTGACAGCAGGTGTCAGGGTCAGGCACGAAGGCCAGATGTAGGCACCTGTAGTAGAAGATAGTAAGGTCCCCTGGAGCCAAAGGACCAAACTGTGTTTCTGGGGCTCTAGTTTATGAAATTAATTCTTTCAGCTCCCTAAATTCCAATCACCTCACGTGCTTATTTAAAATTCAAATGTTGGACTTATTCCCATGCCTC
>NW_007126650.1:0-606 GCF_000164805.1 Carlito syrichta
TTTTTAAACTCTATTTTCTTTTTTTTTGAGTTGGGGTCTCTGTCACCCAGACTGCAGTGCTGGGCCTTGACCTGCTGGGCTCCGGAGATCCTACCACCTCAGCCTTCCGAGTAGCCGGAACTACAGGCATGCGCTACCATGCCCGGCTAATTTTTGATTTATTGTAGAGATGAGGTCTCACCAAGTTGCCCAGGCAGGTCTCAAACCCACGAAATCAGGCAACCCACCCACCCCAGCTTCCCAAAGGCGCAGGATTATAGGTTGAGCCACCAAGCCCGGCTAACTCGGCGTCTTTTACATCACAAGGGGCAGCCATTGTTCCAAATAGAAATGGATTCCAGGCAGACTGGTGGGCCACCTCCAACCCTCATGTAATAAAGGAGTGAAACCTAGGACTGGCCCTGATGCTAGGAGTTGGAGGAAGCATTCGAATAATTGAAATGGTAAAAGAGCTTGCTGATCACAGAAAATGTCCAGGACCAAAAGAGGAATGGTGTCAGGAGAAAGTGCAGAAAGAGAAGGAGGACAGAATCAGATAATCACATTTGTTGGTGACTGACATATTTAGGAATGAAGGTAAAAATGTTTTCCTCTATTATCCCTAGT
>NW_007126651.1:0-683 GCF_000164805.1 Carlito syrichta
AATGGAGGACTTTCTGACATCACACAACCTACCTAGTTTGGAACCAGAAGAAATTGAGACCCTAAATAGACCAATAACAATCAAGGAAATCGACTACGTAATAAGAAAACTACCTACAAAAAAAAGCCCTGGTCCAGATGACTTTCCAGCAGAATTCTACAAGACATTTAAGGAGGAGCTGATACCAATCCTACTGAAGGTATTCCAGGCGATTGAAAAAGATAGAACTCTCCCCAAATCATTTTACGAAGCCAACATCACATTGATAGCCAAGCCAGGTAAAGATCCAACAAAGAAAGAGAACTATAGGCCAATATCTTTGATGAACTTAGACGCTAAGATTCTCAACAAGATCCTAGCGAACCAGATTCAATGACACATCTCAAAAATCATCCATCATGACCAAGTAGGCTTCATTCCTGGGATGCAAGGTTTGGGTTCACATACGTAAAACCCTAAAATGGATTAAATAACTTCACAGAAGTTCAAACCAAAAACACGTGGATTATATTCATTAGAAGGGGAAAAAACTTTTTGAAAAAATCCAGCACTCCCTTCTTGGTAAAAAACCCTCGAACATCTAGGCATACGGGGGAACATACCCTCAAAATAGTAAAAGCCCATCCATGAGAAACCCACAGCCAGCATACTCCTAAACAGACAAAAATTGGAAACATTTTCCC
>NW_007126652.1:0-822 GCF_000164805.1 Carlito syrichta
CAGGTCGAGGCTGCGGTGGCCGGGAGCGGCCACTGCACTCCAGTCTGGGTGACAGAGTGAGACTCCAACTCAAAAAAAATAAAAATAAAAAAATAACACTGAAAATCAAACACTCAAATGAGACGAGGAGGACACTATAGCTCACAGGTCATCAATTCCTCTTCTCTGCATATTATAGGAACACAATCTAGGCCAGAAAAACATAGCCGAACCCATTATAGCTCTCTTGTTTCAGTTGTTAACACTGATTTTTTTCAATGAAAATTTTTCATTAGATGCCATCACATGACTTACATTCAGTAATAACCTAGATTAAGATATATACTGGAGCCTTGCCTTAGCATTGTCTTTGGAGAAGAGTCATTTTAGTGATTATTGAGTCATTTTAGAAGGGGTCTCTTTGACTCTAGCAAATTCTCAAAGGTAGGACCTATCTCAGTCTAAACTATTTCTGGCTTTTAGTAGAGTCACCTAAAGTAATGTCCAATACAAATTAATAATGCTATGTACATAAATTTTTTTGTGTAAATAAATACATGCATGCATTTGTAATTGTTTTTATTTTTTTCAGTAAGATAAAACTTAGAGGCTGAAAAATGTAACTCTAATCCACTGTGCTTTAGAATAAAGAGCCCACACAAAAACAGGAAACTTAAATTCTCACCCTATTTAATTTCTGTGACAAATTAGTTTCTTCAAGATTCAGTCTCTGTATATATGACAAATGAAAAAAATCTCCAAGATTTATGCAAATTCTAAAGTATTATATTTACTTTGTCATTAGTTCAGAAAATATGATAGATCACTTCTTGATTTGCACTA
>NW_007126653.1:0-773 GCF_000164805.1 Carlito syrichta
TCTACCCACCAGGATCAAAATGAAAGAGCAATGGGATTTTGTGTAATGAGCCAATAATATCACATGGATCACATCAAGGAATGTGCAAATTAGTACAAGAAGTAGATGTGTAGGCAAGCAGTATTGTTACAGGAATAAGTGTACAAAAGAGATATGTATAAAGTATTGAAGTACCACAAAGAAAAGTGTGGGCAACTCTACTTGGGGAGTTTTAAAAAATAACAAAAAGCAAGATGCTTAAGCTGTGTCTTGAAAGATGAGTTGGGAGCCGGGCTTGGTGGCTCAGCCTGTAATCCCAGTGCTTTGGGAGGCTGAGGTGAGTGGATTGCCTGAGCCCGCGTGTTCAAGACCCGCCTGGGCAACTTGCCAACACCTCATCTCTACAACAAATCAAAAATTAGCCAGGTGTGGTAGTGCACACCTGTAATTCCTGCTACCTGGAAGGCTGAGGCAGAAGATCACCAGAGTCCAGCAGGTTGAGGCTGCGATGGCTGGGAACATGCCACTGCACTCCAGTCTGGGTGACAGAGTGAGACTCCAACTCCAAAAAAGAAAGAAAGAAAGAAAGAAAGATGAGTTGGGGGTTTCCAGGTAGAGGAACTGAGGATGGCTGGACATTCTGAATAAACACCATGAGCAGTTACAGAAGCAGACACCTAGTGGTCAAATGTGGCTAAAACATTGGAAATGTAGAGAGAAAATGAGTCATTAAATGATGAGAGAGGCTGAGGTCATATCATAAAAGACCTTGCATGACAAATGAATGAGGATGA
>NW_007126654.1:0-778 GCF_000164805.1 Carlito syrichta
ACCATTTTGTGTGTCACAATTCTTTGCAACTACTCGGATCTCTGGGATCCCAGTGAGTGCACTGCTGGCTTGCTGGCTCTGGAGGTGCTGCAGCCCTGTCTCCTGTGCCTCTCACCTCTCCATGCACCCTCACCCTATCCGTACCCTAACAGTTTGGATTGAAGATAAATTATTTTTTCTAGCAGACTTCCCTGAAGTGAGCACAGGCATATGTCACTGCTCTAGGCATTTCAGGCTTGATTTCAAAATTAGAGTGATTTGTTTCAAAATATTTTACTCTAATTCAATGTAAATGAATAGAAAATCAGCATAATAAGAGCTGAGAGAAACAGTTTCCACATTGTCACCTTTTTCAATAATCTCTTGCTTTTCAATTTTAATAGGTTCTTTGACAATGACCTCTACCTGATTTTCCCAATATTGCTAATTATTACAGTCATTACCAACTACCCTCGTGGTTTTGGTATTTTGGGTTCTGATATGTGCTACTAAACAGTCAGGTATTTTTATTGATGTGACACCATTATTTTAGAATCCAAATAAATCTGAAAAGTATTTGCATATTGATTGCATACATAAAAAGTTCTCTACTGTATTCAAATTTTGTATTAAAAATTAAAACTCCAGATTCCTCAAGAATAGGAAGAAAATGACAATTGATACAGTAAAGTTTCATTTACAGTAATCATTCTAATCTGGTTCAAAGTCTTTCTGCACAAGAGCTATATACATCTGACAGTTTTGAAACTGAAACAGGTAACTCTGCTTGAAGGATCTA
>NW_007126655.1:0-397 GCF_000164805.1 Carlito syrichta
GGTTCCGGTGATCCTTCCGCCTCAGCCTTGCAAGTAGCTGGAACTACAGGCGCGCGCTACCATGCCCGGCTAATTTTTTAATTATTGTAGAGATGAGGTCTCGCCAAGTTGCCCAGGCAGGTCTCGAACCCGCGGGCTCAGGCAACTCACTCACCTCAGCCTCCCAAAGGGCAGGATTGCAAGCTGAGCCACCGAGCCCGGTTGACTTGTATATTTTAAATAATATGTTTTAGAGTGAGTACAATGTTTTAAATCTAGAAAGGTAGCTATATTGTCTCATCTTAAAATCTTCAAAGAGCCAAATTTCCTTTTGAGAAAAAAATATAACCCATTACATTCTATATTGCTTACTATACACCAGGCACTGGTCAAAATGTGTTACATATGTTAACTTATT
>NW_007126656.1:0-420 GCF_000164805.1 Carlito syrichta
ATGGTCTTGTTTACTAGTATATACCAGCACCTTGCAGAGTGCTTGGTAGACAGTAAATGACCAATAAATATTTGTGACATGCATAAATGGATGCAACACTAGAGTGGATCTAAGAATCATTGACCCCAGGGCCACTGGTGCAGGAAAAGGGGCTAAGTCATGAATTGACTGAGTCCCTTATTCACTGGAAAGCTAAGTAACAAGTCTGAGGAAGCTGCCCCCAGGACTGTCCTGAGCCATTGCCACAGATCAGGACCTGTGGACTCTGCTATAAGTGCAGAGTCACTTGACAGATGCTGGGGGCAGGTCATGCCAAGTGGATGAAGGAGCTGCTTCTGCTCCCTTTACTGGCCTGACCTCCCTGGCTTCTTCTCTTAGCTTTCAGGGATGACCCTCAGAGTCCAGGGCTGGCTGTGGAGG
>NW_007126657.1:0-756 GCF_000164805.1 Carlito syrichta
CACAATAAGAATAAAAATCAAAACTATAATATGTCGAACTGGAGATTTGACTTTAATAGTTTTGACTTTTCTCTCAAGCATTTTACTCTGTTACTATAAATGCAGTTTAAACCATTGTGAAAGTTCTTCATGCTTCTTTGTAAAAAGTGGGGATTTGACTGCACTAAGGGGTTTCTTTGGTACTGGCTTAACACTCAACATACTGAACATATTTATATACTAATTTTAGGTTAATTCTTTTTTGACATGCAGGAATATTACTTTGAGAAGTGATTTTTGATAGTTTCATTAATTTATTTTATAGGGAATACTGCTTTTAAGATAATTGCCCTGTGGATTAATTTGTTCCCTGAGTTTCCTTGTATTTTTTTTATTCCTTACGATTTGTGTTTAGTCTCAGTAGCACCTGAAAATAAATCTAACAATTTTGATAACTTTGTGATTGGTAATATGGCTGATTTATTTGCTTGAAGTTTAGATACATTCACACAGAAAATGAACATCGGTTTATTGGTTGGTTTTTCTTTCATGTTTTATTTTAGGTAGTTCCAGGTGACCTTTGGGGGGAAATTCTTTTAATGGCAAATTTACCTCATTGTTGGAAGAAAACAGGCACAAATCCTTGTATGCCACAGCAGGATTACTGAAGGTTTTAAGTAAATTGAAATGTGATAAATCATATTGTATTAAAATCAGGAGAAGTTTATTAATTTAAAGGAAATCTGTGTGAATCTTTTGCATAGTGTCAATTCTTTT
>NW_007126658.1:0-555 GCF_000164805.1 Carlito syrichta
ATGTCACATAAATGACTGCAGTCCACAGCCTGGTGTGCCTGGTTCCTACCCTTCTGTCTGTTTTTCAGGGAGGGAAACCCACACTGTGTCTCCCTGCCCTCATCCAGGACACCTCTGACACCAGACACCAACCAGCTGTCCTGCAAGTTTCTTGCTGATCCTGCCTCCCTGGAAGACACGTCACATCCCATGGTGACGAGCTCAGCCCACAAGGTGGCCTGCTCCAGATGGTGGTCATGGGGCCCTGGTCTCCTGTCCCTGTAACCTATCGGCTGTAAATCAGGGGCTCCCCAGCCTCCTCCTTGGTCCCAGAATTCTTCGAGGCTGGCTCCCAGAACTCAGGGAAACACCACACACAGCTGCTCATTGGTTATAAAGGACTTGGGTAGAATGTGGGTAATGTGGTGCCAGGGTGAAGTCTCTGTGGATGGGCATGCCACCCTCCTGGCATGTGGGTGTGGTAGTCACCTGGGAAGCTCATCACACCTCCTTGTGCAAGAGTTTGCTTATTTGTTTTGTATTTTGTGAACACGGTCTTACTGTTCAGCCTGGAGG
>NW_007126659.1:0-669 GCF_000164805.1 Carlito syrichta
CGAGGGAGGGAGGAAGAAAGAAAGGGAGAAAGAGAGAAAGAAAAAGGAAGGGGGGAGGAAGGGAGGAAGGGACAGAAAACAGTAGAGTTGAATTAATTGTAAAGATGTATTACCAACTTTAGAGCAACCACTAAAAAAGTTTAAAAACATAAATAATATGTTAATAAATGAAAGGTAATGAAATATAAAATGGTCAGCCAAAACCAGGAAAAGCAAAGACAAACTGGAAGACAAAAAATAGAAACAAAGAATAAGAACAACAAATAGAAAATTATAATAAATACATTAGATATTAATCCAACAATATCATTCATCAAATTAAATATCAATCTGTGTACCATTTAAAATAGCTAACAGAGTGAGTGAAAAAACAAGACCTAACTTTATGTTGTCTACAAGGAAAATGCTTTAAATATAAATACACATATAGATTAAAAATAAATGAATGGAGAAGGTATACTATTCTAGTGCTAACCAAAGTAAAGCGGGAGTGAGTAGCTATATTTCAGTCAAAGCAGACTTCAGAGAAATGAAAGTTATCAGAAATGAAGACAAGTATTACATAATGATAAAAAGGTTACTAATGTAAGAAGACATAACAATCCTCAACATGCATGTGCCTACTAACAGAGTATCAAAATACATAAGATTAAGACTGATTGAACTTTA
>NW_007126660.1:0-639 GCF_000164805.1 Carlito syrichta
CAAATTCCATATAAGCAAGTCTGCTTACCCAGGTTTACCACTGATCAGTTAAAGAATTTTCCCTCCAGGTAACTCCTTTACTGAACTTTGAAAACTTTATCTGAAATAAATTCTAAAAAATAGAGATATCTGAGTGTACAACTTGCAATAAAATGAAAATAACATTGTTAACACAGCAAAGCATTAACAAAACTCAAGAGGTTTAACTGTCAAAGTTGTTATGTGATTCCACCGTGTACTACAAATAATCGTATTCTGTGAATAAGTAGTAGATACTAGCTATCTTACCTAAAAATTAGCAGTGTCTCACCGTCCCACACCTTAACTTCCACTTTTTGATTTAAAAAGTTTGAGTTGCCTGAAGTAAGTTTCAAAAAATGTCACAGAAGAGGTGCTTACTTCCAGATGACCATATTGGAAATTTTAATATGGCATTCTGTCCTAGGCATCCAATTTCTTTTGCATAGTACAACACATTCTATCTTCCATTTCATATCATCATACTTTTCCTTGCATTTATATGATGAAAGATAAGATATCTTACATTTTGTTCTTCTAGTTCATGTTTGTTTTTAAGTTGGATTCTCACTCAGTCACCAGACTGGAGTGCAGTGGCTGCTTCCCGGTCACCGCAGCCTC
>NW_007126661.1:0-423 GCF_000164805.1 Carlito syrichta
CTACAAATATGGGTGTACCTGGTCTGACCTCGTGCCACTCAGGATATAGAATGTAGAAGTAATTATTTTTAGAGTGGTCATCTCACTCTGTCGTTCAGGTTGAGTGCGGTGGCACAATCTCAACTCACCACCACCTCTACCTCATGGGCTCAGGTGACCCTTCCGCCTCGGCACCTCAGCCTCCCAAGTATCTGGGACTACAGGCATGTATCACCCCATGCCTGAATATTTATTTATTTTATTTTTTGTAAAGACAAGGTTTTGCTATCGAAAGGGTGTAAGTCGAAGTCAATATAGCCGAAAAGCTTGAATCCTTCCTAGGAAAAGGAGCAAAGCATTGCAGGAGGGTGTTGCAGCCAGAACCCGGATGCAGTATTACAAAGGCTACTCACACCGGGTGCAGTGGCTTACACCTGTAATTAG
>NW_007126662.1:0-710 GCF_000164805.1 Carlito syrichta
CCTTGACTCCCTTCCTAAAAGTAGGAAATTTCCCACTTTATGAGTCTTCACATAAGGCAAAGCCCACCTCCCTATGTAGAGCTGACAAGGCCATATACTCATCCTTCCAGTCACCCTCCAGCATGACATGGGTGCTTAATTTAGATTCTTCCACTATGACATTCCCACCAAGGCCCCTATAACAGTTAGAGGCAATAAGAAGATGGGGCAGCAAAGGAGGAATTTTGGCAACAGGAGGCAGCAGCAACACTGAGTTTCCAAAGGCAACAGCAACAGCTATGCTGTCAGTGGTTGAGCCTAGACCTCAGCAACATGTGGTCACATTACTGTCACCAGATGGGTTTCTATCATGATTCTTAGCTATGCCTTTTATGTTACCTAGTCTTCTTTGTTCCTATGTAAGGAACCTTCCCATCAGTTCAGTAAACAACCTTCCCATCAGTTTGGTAAACTAACCAATATGCTTTCAGTAACTCCCTTTTCTGCTTGAATTAGTCAGAACTGCCCTGTTACCTGCAATTAAAAACCCTGACTGAGGCAATTAATAATAAGTAGCAGTAACCAATTATACTTTATAAAATCTTTTTACCTTAGTAGTTGATTGTTCTTTTATATAATATGCCATTATGGTCTTAAGTAACATCTACTTTATACATGGTGGTAGATTCTGACAGCAACAAAATAACTTCAAATTTCTTTATCTTTTCAAA
>NW_007126663.1:0-733 GCF_000164805.1 Carlito syrichta
CGGCAAATATTTTTTTCTCATTCTCTGGGCTGTCTCCTTGCTCTCTTGATGGCTTCTTTTGCTTTGCAGAAGCTCATCAGTTTGATGAGGTCCCACTTATCTATCTTATTTCTTGAGATATTTGCCTTTAGGGTTCTGAATAGGAATTGGTTGCCAGTTCCAATTTCCATAAGTCTGTCTCCTGCGTTTTCTAAGATTCTTATAGTTTGAGGTTTTACGTTTAGGTCTTTGATACATTTAGAGTTAATTTTTGTGTATGGTGATGTAGGGATCCTGTTTCAATCTTCTGCATGTGGTCAGACAGTTTTCCCAGTACCATTTACCCAGTGGTTGTTGTTGGAGGTTTTATCAAAGATGAGTTGGTAAAGGAATTGAGGCTTTGCTTCCAGAATCTCTATCCTGGTCCATTGGTCTATGTACCTTATCTTGTACCAATACCAGGCTGTTTTGATTACTGTAACCTTATAGTAAAATTTGAAGTCTGGAAGTGTGATACCTCCTGCTTTGTTTCTTTTGCTAAGAATTGTTTTGGCTATTCGTGGTCATTTATGTTTCCATATGAATTGATATATTGTCACTTCCAGGTCTGAGAAGAATTACATGGGTAACAATGGGTATTGCATTGAATCTGTAGATTACCCTTAGTAGGATGGACATTTTAACAATGTTGATTCTTCCTGTTCATGATATGAAATAGTTTTCCATATGTTTGTGTCTTCTTGGATATCTTTGA
>NW_007126664.1:0-825 GCF_000164805.1 Carlito syrichta
AGAGTCTGTCTTCTTTTTTGATTATTGAATTTTCCCAAGTAAAATAGTCCAAAAATTAAATATCAAGTTTGTCCTTGTATTTTTAAGGCACATGCAGTTAACTGCCAGATCATTTGTTTAATACCAGATATCATTTATACAGTGTAAAATATTTTGAAACATTTTTATGCATTAATTTAAATTCCAACTAATATGAATGTCTATTTCTCATTTATAAATCGTAGTAACTAAAATTCTAGTTGTTTACTAAAATTCTCAAATGTTCCTTTTTAAATTCAGTGTGTCACTTATGATCAGAATGTGGCCATCATTTCATTTTCTAAGGTAACTCAATATCTTCTAAATATTAATGAATTTTCCTTTGGCATAATGACTGCTTATAATTAATGCTATTAATTTACTTTACTATTTATGTTCTTTTTCACCTTCCCATTCAAATTGGAATTTTCTATGATGCCTGAGCACCTATATAATTTTTTTAAAGTAACTGATCTCCTATTTTTAGATCTCTTATTTACAGATTATATTAATATTTATATATTCATTTTATTGATATTTAAAATAAATTGAGTGCTATATAAAGTATTTAAATATGTATTTTATTATGTATCTATAAATAATATTTATATATGTATTATGTTATCAGTGGAATTTATATAAATATAACAGAACATATATTTATATTTGTATAAAAGTGTTATTGCTAACTACATCTCGCTCAATTTGTCATCTTTCTCCAATTTCCAACTATTGTGCTGTATAAATTTTTAAAATTTTTTCTGAAATGCAACTTTTTCTGAAAATTTGTCTTTAATGTAGCTCAAA
>NW_007126665.1:0-714 GCF_000164805.1 Carlito syrichta
AAGCATTTCTCCTATTTTTCCTGGAAATTCTTACCCACACTTTGGTTATGAGCACAGAATTCACACTATACAGCCGGCTGGGCCTCTCTCGTCCCCTATCATCAAGGATTCTTATAACAATCCTTGATCATTCCCTGAAGTCAACTTCTATAACAATGACTGTTACTTTTAATTAACTTTGCTGTGTGTGTGATTGTGATTATCTGTTGATGAAGCCTCCTCTGCTAAATTATGAATGGTCTTGTTTACTAGTATATACCAACACCTTGCAGAGTGCTTGGTAGACAGTAAATGACCAATAAATATTTGTGACATGCATAAATGGATGCAACACTAGAGTGGATCTAAGAATCATTGACCCCAGGGCCACTGGTGCAGGAAAAGGGGCTAAGTCATGAATTGACTGAGTCCCTTATTCCCTGGAAAGCTAAGTAACAAGTCTGAGGAAGCTGCCCCCAGGACTGTCCTGAGCCATTGCCACAGATCAGGACCTGTGGACTCTGCTATAAGTGCAGAGTCACTTGACAGATGCTGGGGGCAGGTCATGCCAAGTGGATGAAGGAGCTGCTTCTGCTCCCTTTACTGGCCTGACCTCCCTGGCTTCTTCTCTTAGCATTCAGGGATGACCCACAGAGTCCAGGGCTGGCTGTGGAGGTCTCTGAGATTATGCTTTGCTGCTGGAATCCTCCTTACCCATCTCTGCCTTTTCCAAGA
>NW_007126666.1:0-829 GCF_000164805.1 Carlito syrichta
TTCATCCTACAATCAATCTGGCATAGAAGTGGCCTTTAGAAAATTCAAATAGCTCTTAAATTAACAATACTACTCTGGGGCAACCTTGACTGTGTTTGAGCCATGTAAGTTCATGAGGTAACATTTCACTGCCTCCCATCAAGGATGTTTCAGAATGTACACAAGGTAAGAATTGTACACTGACTTCTCTCTGTGCCTTACCCAATTCCCAGATTATCACAGAGTGGCTCTGCCTCTCTCTTTCAGAGGGGTTAAAGACTGCTCTCCTTCTAAAATCTAGTCACTGGTCAATTCTTACATGCACTGACATCACTTGAGGGAGATTTAGGCACCCCACACCAGGTTCTCATCTGTCAGATACAAAATAAACACTATATTTAAAAGAAGACTTTTCAAGTGATTCTTATTTGTAACCAGAATTGTGAATAACTGTTTTTAGGTATACATGAGGAAGATGTGATGTCTTGGTACCATCTTCTCTTTGTAGTTAAGCAAGGAGAGAAAGCATTTCCTTAGAAAAATCAAAGGTGACTTCCTTAGTCATGTAATAATTACCTTTACATGTTATAGCTAATGCTTAATTTCTTCCAAACTACCATTGTTGAGAGGATTTTGGGAAGAGTAGGAAGCACCAGGAATCTAGACAACAACTGTACTGGCAAAATTCATCCTATGTAACAATTTTGGAGCTTTATTGAAGGACTGCAATTTCTAGGAGACTTGTTATGGTAAGTTGCAGTTAATTTCAGTTCATTCCAGCTCTTAGTACAGTAGCAGCTACTCATCCTATACTCCCCAGCATGTGGCAAGCAGACATGCATGTGTTCTA
>NW_007126667.1:0-825 GCF_000164805.1 Carlito syrichta
TCGTAGCTCTCGCCTGTAGTTCCAGCTATTTGGAAGGCTGAGGCAGAAGGATCACTAGAACCCAGCATGTCGAGGCTGCAGTGGCCGGGAGTGGCCACTGCACTCCAGTCTGGGTGACAGAGTGAGACTCCAACTCAAAAAAAAAAGAAAAAAGGAAAGAAACTACAAAACACATTTCTTTTTGAAAAAAAATCTGTCTATCTTCTTTCTCCTTTCTAAATGTCTGTGCTTCCATATCAAGAGTAGGAAAACAAGAGAGAAGCATTTGAGATTTCTGACTTAGAGACCCTGGGAATCAAGTCAGAATTCTAATTCCTTACTTCAAGTCTCATAAGTTGGTTGATCCAGTTCTGTAAAGTTTTAGGGTTCACTGTTTGTTGAAAGAGAATCACTGTCCTACTCACCACCAGTCATAATGACATGAGCTGAGGAGGTCCATAATCCCCATACCTCCCTCCCAGGCACTGGATTTGATTGCCACAAGTATCTTGCAGAAGCCTTGCACGGGCTAGAACAGAGTCACTAATGTAAACAAAACAAAACAATCTCAAACTCAAAAAACTCTTCCCACTTCCATAACTCTCCTGTTTAATCTTACTGGAATAGAGCTTTTCCACAAATGTTTTATATTGTGCAACTGACCTGGCCATTGTCATTACCATGTCTAACCACAATGGCTGCCCAAGTTCATGAGGTTGCCTGCCACCTGTTCCTTTGTTTTCAGTTGAGCTGAGCAGGGGACTTCTAGGTCCTTAGAAAGTTCATCTAGGTTCTACTTTTTCATTCATCATACAGTAAATGAACATCTGTATGTTCATTTACCTA
>NW_007126668.1:0-706 GCF_000164805.1 Carlito syrichta
GAAGCACATGAAATGAAAGCGTCTTCAGATGGGATATCTCACCCAGGAGAAAGTGTTTCCGCTGCTTGCCTGACCCCTAAGAGACAATATATTGCATTCATCCATCTTCTCTCTGTCTCTTTGTCTCTGTTTCTCTCTCTCTCTCTTTGTCTCTGTGTGTCTCTCTCCATCTCTCTTACTCTAGTATCTGTCTCTGTTTCTAATTGTCTCCTACTCTGTCTCTATCTCTCTTTCTGTCCTTCTCCCTATCTGTCTCTATCTCTCTGTCTCTGTCCCTCTCTCTCTCTCTCTTTGTCTCTCTGTCTCTCTTGTAACTGTCTCTCTCTGTCTCTGTCTCTCTGCCACACTCTCTCTGTCTAGCTCGCTGTCTCTGCCATTATCTGTCTCCATCTCTCTTTGTTTCTGTCTCTCTGTCTCTGTCACTGTCTGTCTCTGCCTTTCTCTCTGTCTCTGTTCCTCCCTCTCTGTCCCTTAGTCTCTGACACTCTCTGTCTCTGTAACTGTCTCTGTCTCTCTTTGTCTCTTTCTCTCGGTCTATCTCTCTCTGTCTCTGTCTCTCTGTCACTCTCTCTCTCTCTGTCTAGCTCTCTATCTTTGTCCTCTCTGTCTCTCTGTCTCTATCTCTCTTTATCTCTGTCTCTCTGTCCCTCTCTCTTTGTCTCTGTCTCTCTCCATAACTGTCTCTATCTCTCCCTGTCTCTCTCTC
>NW_007126669.1:0-369 GCF_000164805.1 Carlito syrichta
CCTTCCAGATAAATGACTTGTGCTTTCCTTTTTATCCCATGATCTGCTTCTGGGGAAACAAAAACTGAGACAGGAGGTTTTTAGTGGTGTGCCTTTCTTCCCTTCACATTCTAATGAACATAACACAGGAAGATGACATAATCTCACTATGAAAGAGGATGAAAATGGAATCGACAGTGTGCCTAGGGTGGAAAATGATGGGGTTTCAGTGAACAGCTAGTTCTCTTTCAGATGAGGACACTGAATCTCAGACATGTTCAATAACATGCTCCCATTCCCACAGTGAGTGAAGGGTACACCTGAGAATGAAATTCCATTTATTTCAAAAGTCTGCTTTTCCAACCTTGCTAGAAGTGGGATCTGGCCTGC
>NW_007126670.1:0-420 GCF_000164805.1 Carlito syrichta
ACCGGATTCAACAACACATCTAAAAAATCATCCATCATGACCAAGAAGGCTTCATCCCTGGGATGCAAGGCTGGTTCAACATTCGTAAAACCATAAATGTAATTAAATACATCAACAGATGTCAAAACAAAAACCACATGATTATATCATTAGATGCAGAAAAAGCTTTTGATAAAATCCAGCACCCCCGTTTTGATAAAAACCCTCGAACATCTAGGCATACGGGGAACATACCTCAAAGTAGTAAAAGTCATCTACGAGAAACCAACAGCCAGCATACTCCTAAACGGACAAAAATTGGAACCATTTCCCCTGAAAACTGGAACAAGACAAGGATGCCCACTCTCACCCCTCCTGTTCAACATAGTATTGAAAGTCCTGGCTCGAGCAATCAGAGAAGAGAAGGCAATCAGGAGTATC
>NW_007126671.1:0-494 GCF_000164805.1 Carlito syrichta
GGTTCCTGTAAATGAATATTAATATATTTCACCCTGAATTGTACCCTACTTCTTTCAAATTACAAATGAAGAAGAAAACGTTTATACCAGATCCCTGAATCCATGGCCAGTCATTAGAAAGGAATTCTTGTTTCTATAGCCTTAATCACTTTTTTCCACACCCAAATAAAAACACATACCCTTATTTTATTGAAATGTGCTTAGATAAAATATCCTATTGCTGATTTTTAATTAACTTATTTTTGAAATATATCCCAGTTGACTCATTCGATATGTTTCATTGAGTATAGATAGCAACTGTATACTACTGCTTAAAATGAATTGTCCCGATTTGTGTCTTGTTCCCTGCAGCGGTATGTGTAGATCTCTGGCATGTTTCCTTTCTGACCATGTTTGCGTTTTCTCATGTGTTAGTGTTACGTTGGAGTTGTTGAAATGTATCAGACACCTACTCTGCACAATGAATGGTACCTGCTGTCAATCTCTTTCTTGTG
>NW_007126672.1:0-518 GCF_000164805.1 Carlito syrichta
AGTCACAGGACACAAAGTTAATATACAAAATTAAATTTTTTCCTATATACTATCAGTGAAAAATTGAAATTTGAAATTTTGAAAAACCAATACCATTTACCAAAAAGATTTCAAAAAGTTCTAAATAAAGTGACCTACAGTCCATGCTTGTTAATTGGAAGACTCAGCAATATTAAGTTGACAATTATACTCAACTTGATCTATAGATTTAATGCAATGTCAGTCAAAATCCCAGCAAGTTTTTTGCCAATATTGCAAAACTGATTCTAAAACTTATGTGGTTCACTAATCTTTACAGAAATGCAAATCAAAACTATGATGAGATACCACCTAACTCCAGTAAGAATGGTCATCATTAATAAATAAAAAATGTTGCTACAAGTGCAGACAAAAGGGAACACTTACACACTGATGGTGGGGGTGCAATCTAGTTCACCCTCTATGGAAAGCAATGCGGTGATTCCTAAAAGAACTAAAAGTTGACCTTCAATACAACCCAGTAATCCATCTCCTGGGAA
>NW_007126673.1:0-441 GCF_000164805.1 Carlito syrichta
CCCTATATGCAATGGAATTAGAGGGTCTGAGTATCTCACTTTCCAGCTGCTATAGAAGCATTTTTGACTAAAATTGTATTTATTAGAATAAATCATGTCTTGATATGCCTGCGGTAGTCCTGGTTTACACTGGGAACACTCACATAATCATTCACAGGGTTCCTTTTAGCCTCCAATGCCTCAGGATGATAAATTATGTGATTAAACTTTCTGTAATAGAGCTGGAAATGGAAGTGTTGAGCAAACCAAACTTTAGTATCTGTTGTACTCCAGCAACCAAAATCACTGAAAATCACTGTAAATCTCAATTTACAGTCTTTCATGAAAACACCAAGGAGTGTAAATTTATAACACTCCCAACTTCTTTCAAATTTTCCATGTCATTTCTCTTGCTGTCAGTATATCTCACATGCATGACTGATGCCCTTGAAGTGCTTCTCC
>NW_007126674.1:0-770 GCF_000164805.1 Carlito syrichta
GATGAGTATTAAGTCATTCGCTCACCAGCACAACTTGAGCAGATTTCTATATGCCTGTGAGAGTAGCCTCCAACTAAGAATGCACGCCGAAACTCTGACTGCCCCAAATGCTAATAAATGCATTGGACCAGGATCTGGTTGAAGTGGTGTGTTTTCAAACCCTTTAGCTCTCATGGATAAGAGCAAAGGTTATTTTGTGTCTGAAAACAAACATATTTCTGGAATAATTAATACACAATCTCCTAAACCTTATTTCTGGAGAAAATCACATATACTGTCTTTATTGTAAATGCTTTTTCTTAAATTACAGGAGAGAAGCGTGCAAAACAAATCTGTGAACAAATCCGAATTCCAGAAATCAAACTCTTTTTATTTCCATTAACTCAAAGAATTTCTATGGAAGGAAATCCTTTTCAGAGGGGTTCTTCCAGCTGGGTGGGTTGCGGGAGGCAAGGCCATGATAGCATGCCCTCCAGAGGCTGTGAGATCACCATGGTAACTGTCCCTTCCCTATCAATAAACAAGAGCTATAGACATCAATATTCTGAAAAAGCCGCTTCCTTTTCCATGGTTATGACAATATGAACTAGTTTCAAGACTGAAATGTAACTCTTTTTGTGCAAAACAAACAATATCTTTGCTGATGGAAGTATTTTACTAGAATTCGGTGTAGATAAATACAAAAATTTTGAAGTCGGCCATTATAGTCTGGTTTCAAGCAAGGCAAAATCTGTGCCCTAAGTCATTCAAGGATGCTACAGCTGCAGGGA
>NW_007126675.1:0-335 GCF_000164805.1 Carlito syrichta
CAAAGAAAATTCCTTCATGTACATATCTTCTAAAAGTTACTATCTAGTGGTCTTAGTAGCAAACAAACCAAGATTCCCATAGGGTTAGTAGCAAATAATCCAAGATTCCCATAGGCATTTAGACAGCAAGTCTTATTCATAAAGCCAACAATGATACTTTCAGTCCAATGTCCCAAATTACAGTTCTTGACATGTTTCAAAAAAGTTTCTTTAAGTGTATATTTCCTTATGTGTCAGGAATTTTCTCATCTTTGGCTCTTATGTTCTTCAGAGTCCTGTGATCGCCTCCCTTGTCCACATGTCCTCTTTACTTTTCTCTTCTCTTGAAGTGCTTG
>NW_007126676.1:0-418 GCF_000164805.1 Carlito syrichta
CAGCCTGTAATCCCACACATTTGGGAGGCTGAGGTGAGTGGATTGCCTGAGCCCGCGGGTTCGAGACCCACCTGGGCAGGCGAGACCTCATCTCTACAATAAATCAAAAAATCAGCCAGGTGTAGTAGCGCGCACCTGTAATTCCGGCTACTCGGAAGGCTGAGGCGGAAGGATCGCCGGAGCCCAGCAGGTCGAGGCTGCGGTGGCCGGGAGCGGCCACTGCACTCCAGTCTGGGCGATGGATTGAGATTCCAACTAAAAAAAAAAGAAGTGGGAAACTGTGGGGTGTGGGAGGGACGGGCAAGGGTACCTGCACAATGAATATTTGTATACCTAATCCTGAATTGAACTCCAAAATTTTAAAGTAAAAAATTTAAAATTAAAAAAAGAGAAAAACACACAAGCCAATAATAATAAA
>NW_007126677.1:0-702 GCF_000164805.1 Carlito syrichta
CGATCGCCGGAGCCCAGCAGGTCGAAGCTGCGGTGGCCGGGAACGGCCACTGCACTCTGGTCTGGGCGACAGAGTGAGACTCCAACTCAAAAGAAAAAGAAAAGAAATGCTTCTACACTGCTGGTGGGAAAACAAACTGGTGCAGCCCCTTTAGAAGACAGTGTGGTGATTCCTGAAAGAACTAGAAATTGATCTTCCATATGACCCAACAATTCCCCTATTGTGAATATATTGGAAGAACTCAAGTCATTCTACTAAAAAGATAGCTGCATATGTATGTTTGTTGCAGTTCTTTTCACAATAGCAAAAGCATGGAAACAACCGTGCTGCCCATAGAAGCTGAACTGGATTTTTAAAAATGGGGTACATATACATAATGGAATATTATGTAACCATAAAGAAAGACAAATATATGGACTTTGCAACAACTTGGATAATTTGGAGTCAATCATACTCAGTAATTTTCACAGAAACAAATAACAGTGTTCCATATATTCTCACTCATAAGCGGATCTTGAACAATTATAAAGTTATAAGAAAGCAATTGATAGTAGTGGGAAACTGTCAGGGGGGGTGGGATTGGCAGTTGAGGGAAACTGCTAGGAGAGGTAGGGGCATACCTCATCAACAAGAGTGTCTGCATGATCAATGTTTGTATACCTAAACCTGAATGTACCTCACATATTTAAAGTAAAAATTAAA
>NW_007126678.1:0-555 GCF_000164805.1 Carlito syrichta
CATACACCCACAAAACACCTCCTGAGTGTATGCATTCCAGGCTTTAAATGAGTGTGTGCACTAGAAGTCACATGTCCATGCGTTAAAATCTACTCAACTGGATTGAGAGACAGCAGCCTCATAAAAATGTCCTACTGAGTAGAGTCACCAAGGTTAGCAGACTTTACAAGCTGAGCAGAACATCTCTGGGAAGTTCTGAAGATCTTCAGAGTCTACCAGCAGATTCCAAGAGTATTCTTAGAGAAAACTTCAGGTTTTGAAATGAGTCAAAGAAGAACTGACCTTGCCACCAGGCCACATAGAAATATCCCATGACTCAGGAGCCCTTGATCTGTCCTTTTCTGTTCTCATCCCTCACTCAAATGTCACCAGAGCCATCTCCAGAGCTGCTACTCCATTTTGTCCTTGCTGCAGCCCAGCAGTTTCATCCCCACATTTGCAGTGTGAGAAGATACACAGAGGGACTTCAGGCCACCTGACCTCACCATTTTATGCCAACTTTGCATGCGTGCTTGTGAAAAGTAGAAACAGTGTGTGGGGAAGGGAATAAGAAGA
>NW_007126679.1:0-793 GCF_000164805.1 Carlito syrichta
GAAGTTGTTCATCAGATAGATTTCTTCTTTCTCTTCCAGCCTGTCTATGACACAGTTGGGGGGCAAAATGTCATTGCTTTCACCTTCTTTTGTCTTTTTTTTTTTTTAGTTGGAGTCTCACTCTGTCATCCAGGCCAGAGTGCAGTGGCACATTGCTCATGGTCACTGCAGTCTTGACCTGCTGGATTCAGGTAATCCTTCTGCCTCAGTCTTCCAGGGAGCTGAAACCACAGGCATGTGACACCACACCTGGCTAAATTTTGATTTATTGTAGAGATGAAGTCTCTCTGTGTTGCTCAGGTTGGTCTCAAATCCCTGAGCTCAGTCAATTCTCTTGCCTCTGCCTCCCAAAGTGCTGGGTTACAGGCTTGAGCCATCACACTCTGTTCTTTTGTCTTTTTGAAGATGAAATGCTTCATCTCAATCTCATAGCTCATCTATCCAAAATTTATAAATCGTCTAGTGGTAAATAAAGCAGCATTCTGGCATCAGAAAAGCCTCTGGTTTGCATCTCAATCCTGACACTTTCACTTGATTAAGGACAAATTAAGTTCTCTAGTTCTTAATTTTCTTATTTTGAGAGTGGTAATTGCATGCTATGAACAGTGCCTGATACACAAGAAATGATATTTGATAGCATTTTAATTATTATTGTATAATAATATTATTGTGGCTCCATTATTTTCTACTAAGAAGAGTAAGAAGCAGGGATTGTGGTAAGTTTGTATACATTCCAGGTTGAAATAGATGTCTCTTATACCAGATTAATGTAAATATAGTACTTGACTAAGGC
>NW_007126680.1:0-561 GCF_000164805.1 Carlito syrichta
ATTCTTTATGGCTGTGTAGCATTCCATGGTGTATTTGTGTTATGTTTTCTCTGATGCGATCCGTTGCTGATGAGCACCTAGATTGATTTCATGTGTTTTCTACTGTGAATACTGCCACGACATACGTTTGTGTGGCAGGTATCTTTTGGTGAAAGGATTTACGTTTCATTGGATGTATGCCCAGTATTGGTATTGCTGGGTTGCGTGGTGAATCTATTTTTAAATCTTTCAGCAAACTCCAAAACTGCTTTGCAAAGGACTGAACTAGCTTTCGTTCTGACCAACAGTGTGTGAGTGATACTTTTCTGCACAACCTCCTCAACATCTGACATTTTTTGACTTATTGACAATAGCCGTCTTACTGGTGAGAGATGATATCTCATTGGGAATCTGGTCTGCATTTCTCTGATGATTATCGATGTTAAATATTCTTTTCATTTGTTTGCTAGCTGCTTGTTTCCTATTGTAAAATGTCTGTCGATGTTCTTAGCTCACTTTTTTAATGAGGTTGATTTTTTTCTTTTTGGGATTTTTAAGTTTCTTACAGACTCTGAATATTAT
>NW_007126681.1:0-715 GCF_000164805.1 Carlito syrichta
ATATAAGGGAAAATACAATTTTAAATATGCTTTTCACTCTGTGATGTGCTTAAATATTGCTATTACTGGC
The DNA here is from genome assembly GCF_000164805.1 of Carlito syrichta. Taxonomy (NCBI): domain Eukaryota; kingdom Metazoa; phylum Chordata; class Mammalia; order Primates; family Tarsiidae; genus Carlito; species Carlito syrichta. The sequence goes on from NW_007126681.1 coordinate 71, forward strand.
ATAGCATCACCTTATACTGTCTCCTCTATTTGATACAAAAATTTCAATGTTTAATGCAATAAATGAAAGACTACTATAAACTGAATTGTGTCCCCTACATTCATAGGTTGAAGTCCTAACCTTTCCTTTATTTCTCCCTACCATGTAAAGATACATGAAAAGTTGATCATTTACAATCCAGAAGGAGATCCTTTACCAGAACCTGACTATGCTGGCACCTTGATCTTCAATTTCAAGCCTTCAGAACTGTGAGAAATAAATGTTTGTTGTTTGTCACCTATTGTATTTTGTTTTGTTGACTCAAGCCAACTAAGAAACAGACTCTGTCACTATTATTTAATTTACAGTTCTTCTATTAAATTAAAATAAATAACATGTATTTTTATTAGCGTATTTTTTCTCTTTTTTCTAATTTATTTTTTTACCTAGCATAAAATTTACTCATATTATTAAGTGAACAATCAGTGATATTAAGTATATTCATAATGTTGTGCACGCATTGCCATCTGTCTCCACAACTGTTTTATCTTGTAAAATGTAAACTCTATACCCGTGAAATGGGAATTCTCATTTTCCTTTCCACCCAGCCCTTGGAAACCACTGTTCTGCTTTCTGTCACTATGATTTTGTCTAATAGACCTAGTT
>NW_007126682.1:0-474 GCF_000164805.1 Carlito syrichta
TGCGACCTGCGGTGCCGGGTGCCGGCCGGCCGGGGAGAGAGCTGGAGGGAGCAGGGACCCAAAACTTCCCCGCACGCTGCAATACCTGGCCTTAGGAAATGAGGTAAAGTTTGTTGCTGGGTGGGCAGGGCAATGGAAGTCTCTTCCTGGAGAATGGCAAGGCAGTTTAAGCAGATCTGTTTTTCTCCGCTTGTCTGGGTCCTCTGATTTGGGGTCTCACGCTGAGTGCCTCAGCCAGTGTGGACCCGGAGTTCCAGAGCTCCAAAGTTCCAAAGGGCAGGCTCTAGACAGCGAGAGTGGCGCTGGGACCCAACAGAGGACTTCAGCCAGAAATGGAACCAGCGTCTCTGAGGGGCGGGTGCCCAGAGCCTCCCTGTGTGACCGGCGGCTTGATGCCGGGTGCCCGGGCTGGAGACAATGCATCCGGTGATGGATCTGGAGGGGGCTGGGACCGGAGACTTCCACACACGAGTA
>NW_007126683.1:0-784 GCF_000164805.1 Carlito syrichta
CATCTTCGCTTGCCTGTCTTCTGCAACAAAACTGATGGATCTTTTTGCTTGGTTTTTGGAAAACAAAGTTTCTTGCTGAAATGAGAGAAGACAGAGAACCTTCACCATCCAGCACCTAAGGGAGGGCAAGAGCCATTTAATGGAAGAGGATCCCCCCAATTTTGAGATAAAATACTATGGAGAGGTTTGAAAGTCTGTGTGTGTGCCCACGTCTCCATGGATGCCATGTGTTGTGTGTCACATCTGCGTCCTTGCACGTGCAGGAGGGCTCTCGTGGGACTCCAAGATCGCTCAGGGCACAGCCCCCTGACCTCTTGCGGTGTGGGAAGGTCAGCCCACCGCCTCCTGTCGCTGCCATGGAGCGACGTCACGGAAGTCTCTGCAGCGACACCCCACGCTGGGCCTTCATCTTCTCGCTGTGTTCCCGGCCGGGTTGCGGTATCTGATCAATGCGCGCCGGATGATCTGGGATCCCATTCCGAGGGCAGCTCTGCTCGACGACGGCCCACTGTTTAACTTTAATGAAACACCGTCATGTCTACTGACTTAAACAAAAAATTCAGTTTCACCCTCTTTAATGCAAATTACCAGCAATTTGGTACAATTTTTTCCCTAAGATTTCTTTCAGCTAGTTAAAGAATGAAACTGAATTCTAACTTAGGGTTTTCATTTAAATTCAGATTACATTTTTTAAATGGAAGCTAATTTTTTTTTGAAGTTAGAAATAATGTTATTTCGGATCTAAACGGGTTTTCTGATACAGTCTAGCACTCTAAAACAAAAG
>NW_007126684.1:0-667 GCF_000164805.1 Carlito syrichta
ACTTCAGATTAGTACCTTAAAAAGTGATGGAAACCTTTATTGACTTCAGAGTAGTCAATACTTAATCTTTCTTGTATTAGTTGTCCTGACAGTAACCAAATTGGGGCCATATCAAGTATTCTCATTCCACCTAAGAACATGGGCTCTTATTCCAAACTACTAGGGTTCAAATCCCAGTTTCATCTCTTACTATGAGATCTTGAGCAAGACAATGTATTAATGACTCCATCTCATTACCTCAGCTGTAGAATGGGGAGAATATTTATTCTTTCTTATCTCACTGAACCATTAGAAGGCTGAAGTGAGTTAAAATATGTAAACTGCACTATTCAATATAAAGGTTATGATCATAACATAATGTCATTATCCTCATTACTTTTCAGTGGTTGCTATTGCTCTTTAAAGGATGCATGAAGGGGAAAGTACTAAATAATTTAAAATAATACTTCAAAATTTTGATAACTAGAAATGAGGTATTTTAAAGTGAACTTAGTCAACGCACTTTTTAGTAATATAATACAAATGGTATGCTATTTTTGAGTTATTGTAGTAGGATTTTAGATATGCCATTGAAAGATCATCCTTTAATGCTGTCTCATTTGTCAATGTTTCATGGTAAAAAACAAACTTAATTTTCATTGTCTCATGAGTTTTTTAAACAGTATGA
>NW_007126685.1:0-741 GCF_000164805.1 Carlito syrichta
GTCTCAGAAAAAATATAAATAAACAAAAAGGGAAAATATCCTTTGATGAAAATTATTAAATTTTTGTCCCTTTTTAGAATACCTGACTTTTATCATAGATGTTGCTTTTGAAATTGTAACAGCCAATGGTGGTTACATTGTAACGCAAACTTTATTACATTAATAATGGTTGTAGCAACATCTTCCAAAGAATCAAATCTGCATGAGTGCATCTTTAAAACTTATTTATAAATTTACTTCATACACTCTTCCCAATAACTACTGACAGTAATGACCAGAGATGATGTGAGATACTGGCTTAGTATTGATGATACAGTTCTCAGATCTGCACAAACACAAAGATGATTTACCGCTAAATCCCTCAAAGGAAATTGTGTGTGGGATTGTGAGAAAGGGGAATGCTAAATGGCATATCTGTGTTTGAGTCTTCCAAGAATGTTTGAAATTTAGACCAGTGCACTATTGTCCATGTTTTCATGTTTTCAACCACCTACATTATTAAAGATAAACACTTGCCTACTAGAAATCCCTTTAGAAAATCTATTGACAAACATACACCCACAAAACACCTCCTGAGTGTATGCATTCCAGGCTTTAAATGAGTGTGTGCACTAGAAGTCACATGTCCATGCGTTAAAATCTACTCAACTGGATTGAGAGACAGCAGCCTCATAAAAATGTCCTACTGAGTAGAGTCACCAAGTTAGCAGACTTTACAGCTCAGCAGAACATCTCTGGGAA
>NW_007126686.1:0-758 GCF_000164805.1 Carlito syrichta
ATTCATAGAACCTTGTTAGCTATTAATGATGAGTGTTTCATTGCCTTAAATGGTGGACAGCCCATGACTTGGAAAACCAGAATTGAAAGTCAAATTTGCAAAGTATAAATTAGCTTCAGATAAAACTAAATAGAGTAATATACATAAAAATTGTTGTAATCTGTGCCAGGTAGTAGCAAGTTATTTCAATCTACCCTGTACAAATGTGGAGATGGGGTGAATCAATGTCAAGGAGAATCAAAGCAACAAAGGTATACACTTTCTCTTCTTCTTTCTGACCAGTCTTATTCCACCCATGGTTTTAAAACCCTTTTCCCTTTTTGTAAAATTATGTACTAAAAAGTGAACAATTTAAAAGCCAATTCAAAAGTGAACAAACATAATTTAGCAGATTAGAGCTCTACAACATCTTATTAAAGGGGCTTATGAAATGTGCCTTTGTGTGAGGAAGAGAGTGGCTCAAATGCAGAAGTCGCATACCCACTGTCCTATACAGTGGGTATAATGGGCCATTTACTGAGATGAGACCTCTTGGAAGCTTCTAGCTCAGTCTTGGTCACTCATTCACCAGAATTTTCCCATGTCTCTGCATCTGGCTCTGGCTTCTGCCAGCTCTGTTCAGTCCTTGCTTCCTCAACTGCTAGGACTTGCATAGATGCTCTTGATTTGGGGGTTCATGAAACAGTTTCCTCATGATGGCGCTGTTGCTCAGACGAATCTAACTGGTCTTGTCTACTCCAGCCTATCAACTTGGTAAA
>NW_007126687.1:0-2283 GCF_000164805.1 Carlito syrichta
CAAGTAGCTAATACAGTTAGCTAACTCGTTAACCAACTTGTTATGTCAGCTATCTCATTAGCCAACTAGTTAAGTCAGGTAGCAAAGTCATCTAGCTAATTAGCTAGCTAGCTAAGTCAGCTAAGACAGGTAGCTCACTAGTTAGCTAACTATTTAAGTCAGCTAATTAAGTCTGCTATGTAACTATTTAGCTAACTAGGTAACTCAGCTTGTTATTCAGCCAGCTAAATATTTAGCTATTTGATTCAGGCAGTTAAGTCAGCTAGCTAATTACTTAAGTCAGCCAATTATGTCAGCTAGCTAAGTAGTTAAGACAGCAAGCTAAGTCAGCTAGTAAAGTCAGCTTTCTAATTTAGTCAGCTGGTTAAGAAAGATAACTAGGTAATTAGCTAATGGGTTAAGTCAGCAGGTTGAGACAGGTAGTTAGCTAGTTAACAAAGGTGTTAAGTTAGCTGGTTGAGTCAGCAGGCGAGCTAGTTAGCAAACGGCTGAGTCAGCTGTTTGAGTATGCTAGCAGCTGATTGAATCAGCTAGCTAGCTCATTAGCTAACGAGTTCAGTCAGATGATTAAGTCAGTTAGCTAGCATGTTAGATAACGAGTAAGCACACTAGGCAACCATCTGGTTAAGTCAGCTTGCTGGCTAGGCAGCTAACTATTTTCAGCTTGTTAGCTAAGTACCTCGGTAGTTAGCTAACTACTTAAGTCAGCTGGCTAGCTAGGTAATTTGCTAGTTAAGTCAGCTAGTTAAGTCAGCTGGCTAGCCAGCTGGCTAACTAGGTAGAGAGCCAGTTAAGTGAGTTGTCTAGCCAGCTGGCTAGCTGGATAATTCACCTAGTTAAGAGAGGTAGCTAGCCAACTGACAAGGTAGGTAGCTAGCTAGTTAATTCAGCTTGATAGCTACCTGACTAACTAATGATGTCAGTGAGTTAAGTCAGCTGGCTAGCCTACTGGGTAGCTGGTTAAGTCAGATAGTTAGGTCAGCTGTCTAGCCAGCTGGTTAGGTAGGTAGCTAGCTAGATAAGTCAGCTTGCAAGCCAGCAGACTAGCTGTTCAAGTCAGCTAGTTAAGTCAGCTGCCAAGCCTGCTGGCAAGGTAGGTAGCTAGCTAGTTAAGTGAGCTGGCTAGCCAGCTTACTAGCTTAAGTCAGCTATGTAAGTCAGTTGCCTAGTCAGCTTACTAGATAGGTAGCCAGCTAATTAAGTCAGCTTGCTAGCCAACTGACTAGCTGGTTAACTCAGCTAGTTAAGTCAGCTGGAAATCAGCTAGTTCACTAGTTAAGTCAGCTCATTAAATCATTTGACTGTCCAGCTGGTTAGTTAGTTAAAAAGTTAGTTAAGACAGATGGCTATCCATCAGGCTAGCTAGTTATTTCAGCTAGTTAAATCAGCAGGCTAGCTAGGAAGCTAGCTATATATTCAGCTAGTTATATCAGCAGGCTAGTTAGTTAAGTCACCTAGTTAAGTCTGCTGACTAGCCTGCTAGCTAGCTATGTAGAGAGCTAGTTATGTCAGCTGGGTAGCCAGCTAACTAAATAAGTCAGCTAGGTGTGCCAGCTTGCTAGCTGATTAAGTCAACTAGTTAAGTCAGTTGGCTAACCAGCTAGATAGGTAGGTATCAAGCCAGTTAAGTCAGCTGTCTAGCCAGATGGCTAGCTAGTTAAATCAACTTGTTAATTCATCTGGCTTCCCAGCGGCTATGTAGGTAGCTAGCTAATTAAGTCGGTTGGTTAACCTGCTGGTTAGTTGGTTAAGTCAGCTAGTTAATTTAGCTGGCCAACCAGCTGGCTAGCTAGTTAAATCAGATAGATAAGTCAGCTGGCTAGCTAATTGATTCAGTTAGTTAAGTCAGGTGACTAGCCAGCTGCCTACCTGGGTAGCTAACTACTTAAGTCAGCTGACTAGCCACCTGGCTAGCTAGTTAAGTCACCTAGTTAAGTCAGCTCGCTAGCCAGCTGGTTAGCTAGGTAGCAAGCTAGTTAATTCAGCAGGCAAGACAGTGGTATGCATCGGTAGCTAGCTAGTTAAGTCAGCTGGCTAGCCACCTGGCTAGCTATCGATGTCAGCTAGTTAAATAGGCTGGCTAGTCATATGGCTAACTAGTTATGTCAGCTAGTTGAGTAAGCTGGCTAGCCAGCTGGCTAGCTGGATAAGTGTGCTTGCTAATTCAAGTGGAGAGCCAACTCGCTAGCTAGGTAGCTACATAGTTAATTCACCTGGCTAGCCAGCTGGCTAGCTGGTTAAGTCAGCTGTCTAGCCACTTGTCTAGGTCGGTAGCTAGCTAGT
>NW_007126688.1:0-761 GCF_000164805.1 Carlito syrichta
AAGAATACATTTTGTTGTTAGCTATAGATAAATTACATAAAATTTAATGCATGCATTTTCTTTTTTCTTTTGAGCTGGAGTCTCACTTCATCACACAGTGGCACACTCATGGCCACCCCAACGTGGACTTGCTGGACTCTAGTGATGATTCTGCCTCAGTCTTCCAAGTAGCTGGAGCTACAGGCACATGATACCACACCCAGCTAATTTTATATTTATTGTAGAGATGAGGTCTCCCCAAGTTGCCCGGGCTGGTCTCAAACCCGCAGGCTCAGGCAATCCACTTACCTGATCTCTAAATATGCTAAAATTACAGGCTGAGCCACCAAGCTCAGCCTTTTTTTAAGTAAAAAATAATATTTCAAGGTCAAAATGTATAATTTATTGTCTAAAAATAATATTTCTAGGCCAAAATAAATATCTTATTATCTAATAATATTTCTCTCACCTTACAAAAATGGCCAACAACATAAGCCACTTTTAAGAAGTCTGACATGTGAGAGTTGGGTTGTCAGTGTTTGAGTCATGGAAATGATAATGTATGGAGTTGAACAATTGGATCATCAATGTGATTCCTTTTAAAGGCTCCCAGCCCAACCTAAAGCTCGTCCTTGTTTCACATAAATAAGACACTAGACAGAACTCACAAAATTAGTTTTACCCATAGGACATCAATGTCTTTTATCCCCTACAGGTTATATATAAAACTTTCCATACTTCACAAAGAGAAATTTTTAACATACATGAAACAGCCTTGAGAA
>NW_007126689.1:0-609 GCF_000164805.1 Carlito syrichta
GATTCCTTACTCCCCAAAGCTTATTCTTTATCCCTATTTCCCTGACAGAACCCAGTGCAGACACATACGTGCCTACCTGCATTCCAGAGCTTTCTAAATCAGACCGCCCTGACATGAGTCTCTTCCTTCTCCCATTCTTATATACCTGCTACCTTCACATAGTCAGTCTACCTTCCAAGTGCAGCTCGAATGCCCTTCTTTGGGAAGTCTTTGGAACCTTGTTGATCTTTTTCAGTATACATTCATTTGCTTCAATCATTTGTTAATCAAACATCTAGGTGCCCACTAGTCTGTGCCCTCAAAGAGTTTTATGTTCTAGCAGGGAAAACATGTTTGAAGAGTGCTGAAAATTCAGGAACCAAATAGGGTGTCTGCAACCAAAGATAACAGTAGCTCTAGGGCTGGGCTTTTGAGGGGTTGTCATTCAAAAAGAAGGAACCAGCTCTGCAGAGAACCAGAAGGGATATTCCTGCTGAGTCATGTGAGTGCACAGACACAGAGGCAAGAAGGAGCTGACTGGTGAGAGGTGGTCACAGAAAAGAGGTCCACGGAGATGCACACGGGGAGGGGGAGAGCATGCTCAGTGAAGGGGAGCACACATAACACTCT
>NW_007126690.1:0-753 GCF_000164805.1 Carlito syrichta
TTTTTTTGAGTTATAGTCTCACTATGTCACCCAGACTGGAGTGCAGTGGCTGCTTCCGGCCACTGCAGCCTCGACCCACTGGGCTGCAGTGATCCTTCCACCTCAGCCTTCCAAGTAGCCAGAATTACAGGCACGCGCTACCAAGCCTGGCTGATTTTTTTTATTTATTGTAGAGATGAGGTCTCGCCAAGTTGCCCAGGCAGGTCTCGAACCCGTGGGCTCAGGCAATCCACTCACCTCAGCCTCCCAAGGCATGGGATTACAGGTTGAGCCACCAAGCTCAGCTGATAATGCTTTTTCATTGGGAGGTGGGGATGAGAGATGCAGCAGAGTCCACTCTTCTGTGGAGTAGGGCAAGGGGAACATTAAAGTGAGCATAGAATCCAAGTGAACTCCAGGACAAAGGCTTGGGACAGACAGAGGATGGGAGAGGAGAGAAGGAAAGCTAAATGGACAGAGTTAGAAAGAGGATTTTTCTTAATCTTACATTGGAAGAGGAGAAGCACTTCAGGGCATCAGTCATGCATGTGAGATATACTGACAGCAAGAGAAATGACATGGAAAATTTGAAAGAAGTTGGGAGTGTTATAAATTTACACTCCTTGGTGTTTTCATGAAAGACTGTTAATTGAGATTTACAGTGATTTTCAGTGATTTTGGTTGCTGGAGTACAACAGATACTAAAGTTTGGTTTGCTCATGCTTCCATTTCCAGCTCTGATTACAGAAAGTTTAGCCACATAATTTATCATCC
>NW_007126691.1:0-743 GCF_000164805.1 Carlito syrichta
CTCACCTGCAGGAAGCTTGGACAGTCGGCAAGCTGAGACTGACAGGTTTGGGACCCCAGGATGCAACCAGCTCTTCAGAGCACTCGGGTGTGGGCGGCAGAGAAGGTACATCCGTGAACTGCCAGTCTTTGAGCCAAGTTGATTTTTAAACTGGTTTTAAGACTTTATGGAAAATTTGTTATGATTTGGCAGTTCTATAAATAGGAGGAACTTGTTATGACTGAAAAAGACAGTTTTTTTATTCTCTCCCCAAGCTCTGGGTTAGTCTCTTATCCTCCCACCTCCTATCCCTGGGGCATATTTACATAAGGGCAAGATCAAACAAATTCAACAGTGTCCACAGTTTCATTTCTTCCAAATAATTCTCTAGTTTTGCAGCTCTGACATCTTGAGGTCCCCAGTGAAGAGGGGGAAGTTCCTTGGGGATGCCATTTTCCCAGCACTGGGTGCACAGACTCGCCACCATGATGCAACGGGCCTGGTCGCCAACCTTTCAAAATGACCTTTCTCCATTGCCCAGATGGCAGGGACGCCAGGCAGGGAGGGGGAGGGCTGGACTGTTCCAGGCCGACCACCCCAGCCTGCCTCCACCCCAATGCGGGCCCTGGTTTACCTGCATCGTTAAGCACTCATGAGAACCTCTCACTTTTCTTCACCAAGACCTGCGAAGCCACTCTCTCTTTGAGACAATTTAGCGAGTGTCACGCAGTCCCCAGTGGGCGAGACCCGCGGGGTCGTGCACA
>NW_007126692.1:0-769 GCF_000164805.1 Carlito syrichta
TCTGCCTGTGGTTCTAGCTACTTGGAAGACTGAGGTGGAAGGATCACCTGAACCCAGCAGGCTGAGGCTGCGGTGGCCGTGAGCATGCCACTACACACCAGCCTGGGCGACAGAGAGCGACTCCGAGCTTAGGTGGTAGCACTCATGAGGTGCGTCGCTGAAGGGCATGGGACAGAAATGAAGACTGACTGGATACTGGGAAAGGGAGGGATGGATGCGAGATGAGGAGAAGATGCCAAGCCTGGGGACTGAGAGGGTTGACCTCAGAGCAGGCCTGAGGGTGGAGGTAGTGCTAAGTCCTGCTTCAGACCCCTTGCATTCGAGGCACTGGGGGGACGTCCGTGTGGAGGGGTGTGGGGGAGTCAGAAGTGTGACCCAGGAGCTTGAGTGAGAGGCTTAAACACGAAGGGAGGGAAGGAGCTGGTGTGGGAGCGGAAAGCGCCAGAAAGGAGATGGAATTCTATCTGGTTTTCAAGGATACCCAGCTGGGGGTAGGGGGGACACGGAGGCGGGGGTGGGGTGGATTCTAGCCCTTGACCTATGTAATTAAAAAAGATATATCTGACACTATGTTTCATACTTCATATATTTTCTATACTTCATGCAGTTTTTGTACTACAGCACTGACAAAGCATAGTTGCAATGTTTACTCATATGTAATCAAAATATTTAAAAAGGATTTGTCCTATAGCTGTTCCACACATGATGTCCATTATTTTTGCTCATTCAGATCACGTCTGTTAACCTCTGATGATGAGCATTAAGATCA
>NW_007126693.1:0-732 GCF_000164805.1 Carlito syrichta
CGAGCTACGTTCTCAAAACCGTACAAATGTTCATCCACGAGTTTCAAAAACATATTTGAGAGTCATCAGAAAATGACGAAATATGAATAACGTACATTCACATGGTTGCATGTAGGAAACCAAATTTTTCTCAAAACCAAATTCATGCTTACCATGATATGACCTCCTATACTGCGATAAAAGAAGTAAAACAAGCCACTTTTTTGGAAATACAGGCAAATAGGCTAAAATGAGGTTAAAATACTATACCTTGATAATTAAGTTAATATTTACCTTCAGCTAAATGCCAGACATTTCGTTTCTTTAGTCAGATAGTAAGCACAAAAAGAACAATTTTATTATGATTTTGGTATGCTTCCTCCATTAAAAACTTAAGGTTATATGATTGCAAACATAGAGAATATAATGAAGAAACTTATACCCCTTTACTAATGCATATAGAAAAGGCCAAAATCACCTCAATTGCTATTTCTAACACAAGGCACAAAAGCAGTGTTCTGTTTAACTTGGTTTTCGCTAATACTTTGTCATGCCTGTGTACATCAGTGATATTGGTCTGTGGTATTCTTTGTTTTTACTTTGCGTGTGTCTGTCTTGTTTTGCTATCAGAGTAGTTCTGGGCTCATGTAGTCAGTTGGGAATTATTTCTGCCTCTTCGATTTTGGTGAAGAGTTTAAATGAAACTTATATTTGCTTTTCACCTGCTTGGACAAATTCAGCTGTGAAGCCATC
>NW_007126694.1:0-714 GCF_000164805.1 Carlito syrichta
TCGACATCTCGTGACTAGCAGTTTGAGGGCTGACACTTGTTTTCTCAAGAATTGCATCTCAAGGCCATATCATCATCATCATCATCCCCGGACCGCTTCTTCGAGGCCACGTGACCACCAACCTCTGCTTTCTCTAGGCTCTGCGTGCTACGTGACCACCAGATCCCGGCGAGGGGTGTACAATGGGCCCACAGAAACAGACGGGTGCTGGTTTCTCTTTGAATACCATCTCCTCTCGTCTCCCCTTTAACCGATGTATTTTTCTCTAACCGGTCAGCCCGTCCTCTTTTGCTCCGCACTTGCCTTGAAGTGTGGCGTGAAATGACTCCTTCTAAATAATTCAAAAAATATGTCCCGGTGTGGCTATCTGAGACAACTCTCTCTGCTGTTCAAGAGAGCAGTTCTTCCGGGAAGAGAAGAGAGTGGTTTCTTATCAGAGAGGCCTCGAGCCGGGCTCGGTGGCTCAGCCTGTCATCCCGCGCCTCTGGGAGGCTGAGGTGAGTGGATGGCCTGAGCCCGCGGGCTGGAGCCCCGCCCGGGCGGCGAGACCTCATGTCTACGATAAACCAAAAAATCAGCCGGGCGTGTGAGCGCGCGCCTGTAGTTCCGGCTCCTCGGGAGGCTGAGGCGGAAGGATCGCCGGAGCCCCGCAGCTCGAGGCTGCGGTGGCCGGGAGCGGCCACCGCACTCCGGTCTGGGCGACGGAGTGCGACT
>NW_007126695.1:0-480 GCF_000164805.1 Carlito syrichta
CGGGACTTTGTTGGTGTCAATGTTTATTTTTATTCCACTGTGGTCTGAGAAGGTGTTTGGTAGAATTTTGGTCCTTTTAAATTTGCTTATGCTTGATTTATGGCTGAGTATGTGGTCAATCTTAGAATATGTTCCATGTGGTGATGAGTAGAATGTGTATTCTGTGGTCTTTGGATGGAGTGTTCTGTAGGTATCAATTAAGTCCATTTGGTCCAAAGTTACATTGAGGTTCCGGATCACCTTGCTGATTTTTTGTCCTGATGATCTGTCTAGGGTTGTGAGTGGGGTGTTGAAGTCCCCAGTTATGATAGTGTTAGAGTCAATATCTTTCTTTAGTTTTCCAAGAAGCTGCTTTATGAAAGTTGGCGCACCTATGTTGGGTGCATATATATTTAGGATAGATATTTCTTGTTGATGGATTGAGTCTTTTATCATTATGTAGTGGCCTTCTGTATCTTTTTTGATTTTTAATACTTTGAA
>NW_007126696.1:0-750 GCF_000164805.1 Carlito syrichta
CATTTGCCTAATTTCCTCTGCTCTGGGACTGGGTGAATTAAGAGCGAAACCATGAGAAATTTTATACTTAGAGTGCTATATGTGTGTTCCAAACTTTCCTCTCCACAGGAAGAAGCTGGGTGTTGGGGATTTCTTCCTAATTTTATGCCTGAGTCCCTGGTGTATTCCTAAGTGTGCCTCAGCTTTTCCTACTGGTTTTATATTAATGCTGTATCAGTTAATGCTGTATCAGTTAATAGTAGACAGGAGTCTCTCAAATTATTTTTGACTTTCTCTTAGACAGAATTTATCTGTGAACACATGTTTGTTTAAATTTTCTATGGGTAGAGGAAGATTCAGAAGCCACCTCTTCTGCCATGGTGCTGATATAATATACCTCAAGGCTTTTAGATTATTAATCCTCAAACAAATTATAAAATGGAGATTATTCTTCCTTTTTTGTAAACATAAAAATTCAAGATTAAGAAATGTCAAGTCGTCTTCCACAGTTTATGTATCTAATAGGTGACAGAGCTAGGTTTACTAATTTTTGACAGACAACTTAGGGTATTTATTATAAAATCTTGGAATTTGACTTCATACCTACTTTAAGATTCTGAATATTTCTGAGGTTTATTCATTTTTTTCTGGATTTGCATTGCAGAAATAAATGGGAAGGTTTAACATACAGGAATGGGGGAGAAGAAGAATCATGATCAGACAAAAGTGATGCCAAACATATTTCTGTGTAGCTTTTTGTGTCATTGGCAC
>NW_007126697.1:0-810 GCF_000164805.1 Carlito syrichta
CGCCTGGGCATTTGGCGAGACCTCATCTCTACAATAATTCAAAAATTAGCCGGCGTGGTAGCGCGCGCCTGTAGTTCCAGCTACTTGGAAAGCTGAGATGGAAGGATCGCCGGAGCCCAGCAGGTCGAGGCTGCCGTGGCCGGGAGCGGCCACTGCACTCCAGTCTGGGTGACACAGTGAGACTCCAACTCAAAAAAAAAAAAAAAAAGGAAAAAAACTCAAGGAAGTTCCAGCTACTTGGAAGGCTGAGTTGGAAGGATCGCCTGAGCCCAGCAGGTCAAGGCTGCGGTGGCCGGGAGCGTGCCACTGCTCCCCGGCCTGGGCGTGCCCTCCAGCCAGGATGAGAGAGTGAGACAACTCAAAAGAAGAGCTCAAGGAGACCCTGAGCATCAACACGGCACATCTCATCCTCTCTAGACAGCCCCAGATGTCGGAAGGGGTCAGAGCGCACCCCCTCTGCTCTCAGGGGCACGCCACTTCCCACACCTCAGGGAACCAGGCGGAAGGCAGACGCCAGGGGTGGCATCTCTGCCTACGAGCCTAGGCTCCTCGGGATGCTCTGGCGATCGTTCCGTCCCTCCCTGCAGGAGAAGGTCGGACCGAGGCTGCTTCGCTCTCCCGGGCTGCACGTCAAGTCGCCAGATCTCTCCGCCCTGCGCGGCGGCCACACCGAGCACCCAACCTGGGGCAGGGAGCAACGGTCACTTCCCCGCTCCCGGGCACAGTATGCAAATCCGAGCACCACCAGGAAGTGGCTGGGACCTCTCGGCCGAGCCCCGAGGCAGCCAGCTCCTCTCCCGCCGCGCCGGG
>NW_007126698.1:0-759 GCF_000164805.1 Carlito syrichta
GGAGGAAGAATAACTGGAGCCCAGCAGGTCGAGGTGGCGGTGGCCAGGAGCAGCCACTACACTCCAGTCTGGGTGACAGAGTGAGACTCCAACTCAAAAAAAAAAAAGAAAAAGAAAAGAAAAGAGAGAAGCAAACCAAAGCAAAGAAAAGAAGGCTAAGAGGGAGAGCTATCCAGGCTATGGTAAGGAGTTAAGCTTTCATTATGAGGATGATGGGATACTCTGCTAAAACAAGGAAATGCCATGACCTAACTTGCATTTCTAAAAAGCCATTCCAGCTACTTTCCAGGAAACACTTGTGAGAAAAAACTAATAGTTTAGGGAAGAAAGTTGGGGGTTTTGACTTAGGAGATAGAAGTAGTAAGTGAAGTAATCAGATTAGAGAGATATATACACACACTATATATAATAAATATACATATAATATATATAAAATAAAATAAATATAAGAAATATATTTATATATACTTTTCTTTAGTTGGAGTCTCACTCTGTCACTCAGGCTGGAGTGCAGTGGCACACTCACAGCCACCATAACCTTGACCTGCTGGACTCAGGTGATCTTTCTGCCTCAGCCTTCAAGTAGCTGAAAATACAGGCACAGACCACCATACTCAGCTAATTCTTTTGACTTATTGTAGAGACAAGGTCTCGCCAAGATGCCCAGGCTGGTCATGAATCCCTGGGTTCCGGCAATCTCTCACTTCTGCCTCCCAAAATTCTGGAATTACAGGCATAGCCACCATGCCCAGCTAGTTT
>NW_007126699.1:0-407 GCF_000164805.1 Carlito syrichta
CATGACTGATTTGGCCACTTGGGATCCCTTAAATTTCACACTGAGTGTTAGGACTGGCTTACCCACTTCTGCCAAAAGGATGTTGGGATTTTCATAAAAATCGCAATGATTTTGTAGGTTGTTCTGTGTTGTGCTGCCATCTAAAAAACGACTGCGTCTTCTATATGAACATAAGATGTCTCTCCATTTATTTCGGCTGTCTTGAATCAATTTCAGCAACTTTTGTAATTTTCCTCATCCAAATCTTACACTTGGTTAAATATATTCTTAAGTATAGTATTACTAGTTATTATTTTTTACACAGAATTGTCTTCTTAATTTTACTTTCATATTGCTTATAGCTAGTATATAGAAGTAAAATACATTTTGGTGTATTGAAAAAAAAAGGAGCTGGGCTTGGTGGCTCA
>NW_007126700.1:0-10127 GCF_000164805.1 Carlito syrichta
GTTCTTGGAAAGAAAAACAGGCTCATTCATCTACAGGGCAGCCCCAGAGGACATGAAGATAATTGTTAGTGAACAGCCTCTGCCAAAATAATAATCTGTAGGCAACCATGCATGGAAGGGAGAAAAGAATGGAGAGAAAGGGTGAAGCCAACACCTTACAGTTTTATGATACAGGCTAAGTTACCCTTCTCCTCAGGGGTTCAGATGGGTCCCTTCCAAGCTGGGGCAACTATGAATCAATCTGCTGCCAGAACTCAGACAAGCTTTCGTGTGAACACGAACCTTTCCTTTCCCTTGGGTAATTACCTAGATTGGACATATTCAGGACACACTTAACTTCATAAAGCATTATGACTGAGCCACCACGCCCAGCTAAAATAGTAGCTTTGAATATGTTAGCTAGCCTCTCTCACATCCGTCGTTTTGCTTGATTTCATTTTTTTGATTGTCAAATAAGAGCTCCTAACTCACATACAGTCAGACTCATCTTTTCCTGGAGACTAGCTGATATGCTTAGAAAAGTCTTTCTGCCTTCACCCCACCCTCCCTCCAAGAAATCAGGATAACTACCTGTGACTTTTCTTGAACATTTTTATTATTTCACCTTTAATGCTTAAATCTTCAATGCATCTAAAATTTATTTTGTTGTGAGAAGTGGTTTAGAGAATTTAACTATATATTTTTTTAAATTGCTGGGTATCACAACACCATTTCGTTATTAGTATTTCTCTCTCTCTCTTTTTTCTTTCTTTTTTTTTTTTGAGTTGGAGTCTCACTCTGTCGCCCAGATTGGAGTGCAGTGGCCGCTCCTGGCCACCACAGCCTCGACCTGCTGGGCGCTGGCGATCCTGCAGCCTCAGCTTTCCAAGTAGCTGGAACTACAGACGTGCGCTACCACTCCCAGCTAATTTTTCATTTGTTGTAGAGATGAGGTCTCACCAAGATGCCCAGGTGGGTCTCGGACCCACAGGCTCAGGCAATCCAGTCACATCAGCCTCCCAAGGCGCGGGATTACAGGCTGAGCCCCAGAGCCCGGCTAGCATTTCTCTTTTTTTATACTTTCTTTTTGAGTTGGAGTCTCACTCTTGTCACCCAGGCTGGAGTGCAGTGACACACTCACGGCCACCCCCAGTGTTGGCCTGCTGGGCTCCAGTGATCCTTCCACCTCAGCCTTCCAAGTAGCCGGAACTACAGGTGTGCGCTACTACGCCCAGCTAATTTTTAATTTATTGCAGAGATGAGATCTCACAAATTCCCTGAGTTGGTCTTGAACCCTTTGGCTCAGGCAATCCTCTTGCCTCAGCCTCCCAAAGTGCTGGGATGACAGGCTGAGCCATCATGCCTGACCTTTTATACATTTTTTAAAAGCACATTTATGATAGATTGCATTCCTTCCCAGGTTTTCTTTCATCCATTCACCTCTTTCCTTCCTTCCTCCCTCCTTTCTTTCCCTCCCTCCCTCCTTTCCTCCCTCCCTCCTTTCCTCCCTCCGTCCCTCTTTCCCCCTCCCCCCAGCTCCCTCCTTCCTTCCCTCCCACTTCTTTTCTTCATTTGCTAAATGCTGAGCCTGTACCAACCCAACCTTGTACAAACACTGCAGATCAAAGTGAACAAGAGATAGTTAACATTTAATGATAGACAAGACCCTTCAGAGGACACACGTTATCCTTGTGTTGCTTTGTTGTACAAGTTCTTTAACAGATCTTCAATGAGATGTGAGGGCATGGGGAAATAGGGAGGACAGAGAGAGTTGGTGTTGTAAAAACTGGAAAGAAGACCATTGTGGTTGGAGTGTCATAGACAGGTGGTGATTAGTCTGGTCTGATTTCTGTATTGGTTGTTTGTTCCATCAGTCTCCTTCCATGCTCATGACGCACTTGGTCATGTTGTAGCTTTGTGGTATTTTTTTAAATTGGAGTCTCACTCTATTGCCTAGGCTGGAGGGCAGTGGCACACTCATGGCCACTGCAACCTTGACCTGCTGGGCTCTGGCGTGCCTTCCACCTCAGCCTTCCAAGTAGCTGAAACTACAGGCGTGAGCCACCACACCTGGCTAATTTTTTGATTTATTGTAGAGGTGAGGTCTTACCGAGTTGCCCAGACTGGTCTTGAACCTGTGAACTTGGGTAATCCTGTCACCTCAGCCTCCCAAAGTGCTGGGACTATAGGCATGAGCCACCATGCCCAGCTTGTGATATTTTTAAATTTGACAAAGTCACGTCTCCTGTGTTGCTCTTCTTTTTGAAGGTTTTCCCTGATATTTCAAATTCTATTTTTGTGAAGTCTAGCATACTCATAAAAAGTGCATACATCATAAGTGCATGGCTTGATTGATTCTCCCAAAGTAGACACACCCCTGCGAGCAGACCCAGATGAGGCAACAGAATATATCAGCACCCAAAGGTGTCCTCACACTCCCTCCAAGTTCCAGTGGCCAACAGCATAATTGGTCTTATACCAGAGTGTCAAAATAAAAATATATATATATGTATATATATATATATATACACATATATACAGACTTTTTAAGCTCTGTTATCTGTGTCTGTCTTTTTTAGTTCAATGGAATGATGGGAGCAGTGGGTCATAGTGAGAGACTGTATGAATTCCTACCTCACGTTCATTGTATCTTTTATATATCCCTACCTCATGTTCATTGTATTTTATACATCACTGCCTCACGTTCACTATATTTTATGAAGTATTAGTATTTTAAATCCTACCTCAGACCCCGTAGACTAGGCACATGCCGGGTGCCTGGTGGTGATTGTGATTGTACAGTTATACAATGTTTTAAGCAGTGTTTGTACTTAGAACTTTGTTAAACTTTTGTTTATCCCAATTGCCATGTTGGTTGCTTCTGCTTCTGCAATGGAGTGTAAATGTTAAGCAATAAGCCCCTTCCAGACATTACTTTGCTTAGATTATGGTAGACTCTGTGGTGCTGCCACTCTCCTGGTGGGCTCTGTGTTATTTCAAACCTCCTGCTCGCATGTCAAAGTTAATTTATGCACAGTGACTATGTAAACCTAGCTTATCAGGCATTCCACTCTGCCCGTTTAGCCATTTCCCGTCAATCACAGGCAACTGAGCTCAAACCTGCGCAAAACCAAATACAAACCAACCAATCTCAAGCACCCCTGTCCCTTGACATCACCGCGGACCTGGTTGGGAACTAACTATGCAAGGTCCACGGACTTCGGTTTCTACGTCATGACCTCTTCTGATTGGTTAATGTTGCAAAACCTAGGAAAAACCACTCACGCCCAGCCTCTCCCTCTGTACTTGTGCATAAAAACAGCTTGCTATACTGAATTGGCGCTCTCAAACTCAAGCTGCTGCGTCGGTTTCAGTTTGTGAGCCCAGACTTTGACACCCTCGTGTGTTTGCATCGGAGCTGGCTCTTTGGTGGTCTCTCGGATTTAGAATTTTGGGTTTAACAATAGGACATTCACTCAAAAAATGACATTCATCAACTGAATGCCAGTGTTACCATTTGTCAGGCAGGACAGTCAAAGAAAATGACAGGAGCATGGTTGGCAGAAGCATTGTTGTCCTTTGAGGACTGCAAGAACATTCTGAAGTGGTGTTTCAAGTTTGAGAACTCTGTGGACATTGACAATGGAAGTGTGCAATAACAATGGAAGTGCGAATATGCAACAGAGCCTCCCACACATCTGAATATAGCATGCTTCCTTGAGGAGTGTGAGATGCCTGGTCCTGGGTGTGATGTGCACAAGGGAAGACCCAGGAGGCCTTGTCCAGCAGCAAGTACTGTAGTCATTCACTATCATCAGAAATATCTGGATGCCAATGGGAACCACTTTTTTAGCTCCTCTTGCAATGGCAGAAGTCAAATGTGACTTATATTCATCTTTTATTGTGGGTGTATTTTTTGAGTATTACAATTTTTTTTTGAGTCGGAGTCTTACTCCATCACCCAGGCTGGACTGCAGTGGCCACTCACGATCACCACAGTCTCGACCTGCTGGGCTCAGGCAATTGCAATTCTTCTGCCTCAACCTCTCAAGTAGCCAGAACCACAGGCATGCACAACCACACCCAGATAATTTTTGATTTATTGTAGAGATGAGGCCTTACCAAGTTGCCCAGGCTGGTCTTGAAACCCTGGGCTCAGGCCATCCTCTCACCTTGGCCTCACAGTGTGCTGGGATGACAGGTGTGAGCCACTGTGCCTGGCAGTATTACAATGTTAAACAGTTTTCTTTTCCTTTCTTAAAATGTGTCATAACATCAATAAGGGTACCTGTTGGGAGCCAACATCTATAGCTACATGATTGAGGCCTATAAAGGCCCATCTAGAAGATCGCCTTTGACACTAGGATATCATTAACACCTACAATATTGGCGTATGAATAGTGACCAGTGTACATACATGGCAACAATACTTACAATTTAGGATACAAAACTTTTAAGTAAATCTCAATACGCCAGATGGAAAGTGCACAGCAGAATTGTTTTATGTCTTTGTCCCTTCTAAGTTGTACTTTTTTCTAGACATTTTTAAACTTCTATTTCCTGGTAGACTGGTCAGTCAGCTTTTGTTCCCGAAAGCAGTTTCTCCTAGAGCTAAGATTAGAAACTAAATTACCGTAATAGTTTTATTGCCCTGCCTCTAGCCAGGCAGAACATTTTTCTAGTTTCGTTACATGCTGAAACTCTGTTTGCTTCAGCCCGTGGCCATCGTCATGGCAACCATACATTTCCTTGTTCAAGAGTATGACAACTACCATAAGATTTATGAAAGAATTAATGATAAGGTATTAGCCTAATAAGATATAGCATAGTATTAAAGTTCAATCATCAGATTATATAAAAATTAAAGTTTAGATATATGAAACTCATATAAGTCATGGTAAGGTTTTGTAGTTCAAGAATAAGTTTTGAATTAATTGTTATAGAATTACAGGGCACTATGTTGAATCATAATAGGTTAATGGAATAAATAAAAATTAAGTCATTTAAGTAAACTTATAGATTATAGTATAGTGTTAAGTTGATAATATTAATCATTAAAAAATATTAGAAGTCAGTGAACTTGGATTGAACCTAGAGTTAACTTAGAAAGTTTTTTGTATTAATCAGGGTTTAGAACAAAGAGTATAATATGAATGATTTATTGAACATTATGGAAAACTTTGAACAATCTGTATTGAAACTGTGCACCTGTGATCTTAATGTAAGTTTTGTGAAGCACGTCATGCATCATGGAATTGTAATTGTTTGCTTGGAACTTGCAAGTCTCGTGATGGTCTTGTGATGCATAGTTTGTAAAGTGTGATATACATCATGGAATTTGTACGCCCCCAGCAAGTAATTATCACACTGCTAGAGGGTATAGAAAATGGTATATAAGTTAGAAGGAGTCTGAATAAAATTTGGACTCAGTCCTGATCAGACTGATCCCAGAAGAACTGCCTCTGAGTGGTCTTTTCTTGCCGTCTTGACTCTCTGGTGCGGGTCCAACCCCCCTCATAGATCAGAGCCGGTCTCTGACAGGTACCCACACTTGATGCCCACACATGTATTTAACCCTGAATTGTACTCCACGTTTTTAAATTTAAAAATTTTTTTTAAAGTTTTTAAAAGTGTCTATATATTTTTTTGGCACTCTCTGAATAAATGGGATCATACAGCACCTTCCTATATAATACATAATGCTTCCTTCACTTAACAGTAACTGTGAGGTAAACTCATGGTTTTCCATGTCACAGTATAGTTCATTTATCTTCATGGTTGACCAGTATTTCATTCATGTATTCACTCATTTCTCTGTGGTCAGATACTAGGGGTGTGTTGTAGCCTATTCAGACTGCTGTCACAGCATGACATCGACTAGGGATTTAAACAACAAATTCTGATTTTCTACAATTCTGGGGGCTGGGAAGTCCAAGCCCAGGGTGCTTATAGATTCAGTGTCCTGGTTCATAGACAGTACTTTATTGTTTTTAGTCAGAGTCTCAGTCTGTTGGCCAGGCTGGACAGCAGTGGCATGCTCACAGCCACTCTGGCGATCCTTCCACCTCTGCCTTCCAAGGAGCTGGAACTATAGGTGTGTGCTATCACACCCGGTTAATTTTTTGATATATCATAGAGATGAGGTCTCACCAAGTTTCCCAGGCTGGTTTCGAACCCATGGGCTCATATCATCCTCTTGCCTCGGCCTCCCAAAGTGCTGGAATGATAGATTTAAGCCACCATGCCCAGCCCATAGACAGCACTTTTTTTTTTTTTTGAGTTGGAGTTTCACTGTGTCGCACAGACTGGAGTGCAGTGGCCACTTCCAGCCACCGCAGCCTTGACCTGCTGGGCTCTGGCGATCCTTCTGCCTCAGCCTTCCAAGTAGCTGGAACTGCAGGTGTGCGCTTTCACACCCAGCTCATTTTTGATTTATTGCAGAGATGAGGTCTCGCCAAGTTGCCCAGGTGGGTCTTGAACCTGCGGGCTCAGGCAATCCACTCATCTCAGCCTCCCAAAGCCTTGGGATTACAAGCTGAGCCACCGAGCTTGACTAGACAGCATTTTTCCACTATGATCCTGTTCATATGGTGGAGAGCAGAAGCAAACTCTCTCTTATAAGGGCACGGATCCCGTTCCTGAGGGCGCCACCCTTATGGTCCCAGCTAATCATAATGATCTCCCAAAGACCCCACTGGCTAATGCCGTTATGTTAGGGGTGGGGTTTTAGCACATGGAATTTGCAGAGACACAAATACTCAGTTTACAACAGATGGCTTCCAGAGTGACCACATATTGGATGCCACACATCTTGTGGTGCACACATGCACTTATTCTCTGGAGTGTGTCCCTCAGAATAGAGCAATGAGGTCATAGCAGACACGTTCAAACCACATTCCAAAGTGGTTGTATCAATTCACACTTCCCTAAGCAGTGTGTGAGTGTGCCCACAGCCCCCATCACCTCTGGCACACAATTGGTCTGCCTCTGTCTTTTTAGACAAAAAGTTATGAGGGGTGTCTCATTGTTAATTGATTATTTGTGTGTTTGACGACTCACAAAATTGGACACTTTAGCCAGGCATGGTTGCTCATGCCTGTCAACACAACATTTTGGGAGGTGGAGGCAAAAGGATTGTCTGAGCCCATGGGTTCAAGATCAGTCTGGACAGCTCGGCACAACCTTGTCTCTACAATAAATATAAAAAAATAGCTGGATGTGTTTGTGCATCCCTGTAGTTCTGACTACTTGAAAGGTTGAGGCAGAAGGATCACCTGAGCCCAGCAGGTTGCCCAGCAGTGGCTGTGAGCATGCCAGTGCACTCCAGCCTAGGCAATGGTGAGTCTCCAAAAAAAAAAAAAATTGGACACCTTTTCACATGTTTACAAGTCATGCTGATAGTCCGTTCTTTGAGGTACCTGTTCATGACTTTGGCCCATGTTTTTTGTTTTGAGTCAGAGTCTTACTGTGTTGCCCAGGCTGGTGCTCACTAGCACGTTCATGGCCACCACAGCCTCAACCTGCTGGGCTCCCGTGATCCTTCCACCTCTACCTTCCAAGTAGCTGAAATTATAGACATGCTCAACCAGGCCCAGCTAATTGTTTGATTTATTACAGAGACAAGGTCTCATCAAGTTGCCCAGGCTGGTCTCAAACCATTGGGCTCAAGCAATCCCCTCATGTCAGGCTCCCAAAGTTCTGGGATTACAGGTTGAGCCACCGAGTATGTGTATTCCTTCAGATGAACTGCATGTCCAATTCAAAACACTTTAGGATGGCACGGAGTTTAGTGATGTGCTGGGAGAGTTACATCCATATGATGGCATCTCCCTATTCTGGAGCAACAAGGTCAACACTACTTAGTGAGAAGACCTCTTGCAAGGTGTGTTCTGAGTGGATCACGTAGGTTTGCTCATGTGACACTCTCAGCAATGGTGTGCTGCTTTGATCCCATGTTAGGTATGGAAACTGAGAAAAACAAAAACGCAAACCCACCTAATTTGTAGGTGGTATTTTTGGGAAACCAGGCAGTTTGACTTCACAGTCTCTGTTCTTAGTCCTATCCTTTATGAGTTTTTTGTTCATTCTTCTTTTTTTGTCCTGTCCTTAATAGAGTTTTTAGCTGGTTTTTATTTTCTTTTTAAGTCTGGCAAAGTTCCCATTTTATTTGTCTTAGTGTGTTTTCCCTCTTGTCCTGTTGGTGCAAGGAATGGTGTTGTTTTTCTTTATGTTTTCTTTCTTTCTTTTTTGAATTGGAGTCTCACTCTGTTGCTGAGGATGGAATGCAGTGGCACACTCACAGCAACCCCAGAGTCAACCTGCTGGACTCCTGCAATCCTTCTGCCTCAGCCTTCCAAGTAGTTAGAACTACAGGCGCACGCTACCATTTCCCGGCTAATTTTTGATTTATTGTACAGATGAGGTCTCTCCAAGTTGCCCAGGCGGTTCTCAACCCTGCGGGCTCAGGCAATTCAATCACCTCGGCCTCCCAAAGTGCTGGGATTACAGGCTAAGCCACCAAGCCCGGCCAAAAAATAATCTTTATTGTATTAGCCGGGTGTGGTAGCACGCGCCTGTAGTTACAGTTACTTGGAAGGCTGAGGCAGAAGGATTGCTGGAGCCCAGCAGATCAAGGCTGCGGTGGCCGGGAGTGGCCACTGCACTCCAGTCTGGGTGACAGAGTGAGACTTCAACTCAAAAAAAAAAAAGATTGCCCAGGTGGTTCTCAAACCCATGGGCTCAGGCAATTCACTCACCTTGGCCTCCCAAAGTGCTGGGATGACAGGCTGAGCCACCAAATCTGGCCTAATTTTATTATTTGATTGCATTGACAAGCACTTTAGAGAAATGACCAGTACTGGAAATGTTAGCAGGCTCACATTTCTTGTTCCTGAGTTGAATGAGAGCAATACTTTGTTTCACAGTGAACATAATGCTGGCTTTGGTGTGATATGCAAAACTGAATAATATTAAGTAGTTTCAAGTGGTTTCTTTCTTTTTAATCAAGAAATGTTGATGGATCAAACATATTTCCTGGCTGGGCGCAGGGACTCATGCCTATAATCCCAGTATTTTTGGGGGGCCAAGGTAGGAGGATTGCTTGAGCCCAGGAGTTCAAGATCAGCCTGGGCAACACCATGAGACCATGTTTCTCAAAAAAATCAAAGACTCAGTTGGGCATGGCAAAGCACATTAGCAGTCCCAGATGCTCAAGAGGCTGAGGTGGAAGGATTACCTGAGTCTGGGAGGTCAAGGCTGCAGTGAGCTTTGATTGTACCACTGCCCTCCAGCCTGGGCAGCAGAGCCAGACCCTGACTCAAAAAAAAAGATACTATCCAGTCTTGGCTGTGAGCTTGTAAGGCATTTCTTGGAAGCCGCAGAATGCACCCTGGCAGGATTGCAGGGCTGTATGGTGGAAATCAGACACCTCCCTCTCCCAGCCTCCCAGCTCAGCTTCCATAGTGGTTGGGAGTGGCTGCTGGGGGCATTAACTCGTGAATTCTACAGACAGTTCTGCACCCATATGGGAGGCCCGGGAGGAGGCACAAACCCTGGATGTGGGCCTTCCTCCAATAGCCCCTCCATCAGCGGCTTCCCCTCCAGTCTACTGTCCCATCCTGTCCTCTAGTCTGCCAGCAAGTGCTTCCAGATAGCCGGGTTCACTGCTCTGATGCTTGTTCAAAGACTCAGGAGGGCCAGGCTAGATTGCTCAGCCTGTAATCCCAGTGGTTTGGGAGGCTGAGATGAGTGGATTGCCTGAGTCTGTGGGTTCAAGACCTGCCTGGGCCACTTGGTGAGACATCATCTCTACAATAAATCAAAAATTAGCCAGGCATGGTAGCACGTGCCTGTAGTTCTGGCTACCTGGAAGGCTGAGGTGGAAGGATCGCCAGAGCCCAGCAGGTTGAGGCTGCGGTGGCTGGGAGTGTGCCACTGCACTCCAGTCTGATGGAGTAAGACTCCAACTCAAAAAAAAAGACCCAGGAGGCCTTTCTGAAAAAATTCATGGAAAACAAACCCATGAAAAGGAACAGAGAATAGAAGTGCACATTCCGATCCAGAGGTGAGACACAGAGGGCACCTCTGCGTGGCAGTTGGGGGATTTGTGAAATCTGGGGATACTTACAGCACCGGGCTTATGACACTGA
>NW_007126701.1:0-480 GCF_000164805.1 Carlito syrichta
CCCAAATGATTTGAAAAGGTATGTTCATGCAAAACCCTGAACAAGGATGATTATAGACACATAATTCATAATCACCAAAACCTGGAAGCAACCAAGATGTCCTTCAGTAGGTGAACTGATAAAAAACCATGGTCCAACAAAGTAATGAAATATTATTACTGAGCACTAAAAAGGGGTGTGTTATCAAGCCACAAAGACACAGGAAGTATGGATATGTATTACAAAGTAAAAGAAACTAATGTGTAAAGGCAATAAATTGTATAATTCCAACAATATAGCATCTGGAAAAAGGCAAAATTGTGAAAACAGTAAAATGTATAAATAAATTTAGTGCTCACCAGGGATTAGATGTCACACCAAAGTCATGATCTATTAGAAGAAGAGGGAGAGGAGGAAAAAATAGGCAGAGCAATGAGGATTTGCAAGCGGTGAAACTTCTTTTTTTTTTTTTTTTGAGTTGGAGTCTCACTCTGTCACCCA
>NW_007126702.1:0-381 GCF_000164805.1 Carlito syrichta
ATTCCAGGCGCGCGCTACCACGCCCGGCTGATTTTTTGATTTATTGTAGAGATGAAGTCTTGCTGCCCAGGCGGGTCTCGAACCCGCGGGCTGGCAATCCACTCACCTCAGCCTCCCAAAGGCACGGGATTACAGGCTGAGCCACTGAGCCCGGCCTCTTTTTTTTTTTAGGAGCCTGTGTTGCCTAGGCTGGAATGCAGTGGCACGTTCATGGCCACCACAGCCTTGATCTGCTGGGCTCAGGCAATCCTTCCGCCTCAGTCTTCCAAGTAGCTGGAACCACAGGTGCACGCCACCACGCCCAGCTAATTTTTTGATCTATTGTAGAGACGAGGTCTCACCAAGTTGCCCAGGCTGGTCTTGAACCCCTGGACTCAGGCT
>NW_007126703.1:0-739 GCF_000164805.1 Carlito syrichta
GAAAGAGATGGAGAGTCAAAATAACTTGCTCTTCATAAATGAGAAATCACAAGGAACAAGATCTAACCCACTGCAGGCATGGTACAGCAAACAAGAAATAATGTTTAGGATGAAAGCAATTAGGGAAAAGGTCACAGCTCCAGGAATGGAAAACTGAAGAAGAATGACCATCTCGCAACAGATGGCCCAACCAGTAACACAGAAGGACACACAGATTCCATGGATAGGAAGTTCAACTGGGAGAAACCAAGGATGGTCAACACCAAACCTTGTTGGTCTACAAATGGAAATCAATTCTTTAGGAATCCAATTTTTTAAAAATTCACATGTGATAGAAAACATATATCAGGTGACCCTCACAGGTACTAAAAGTCACGTTCAGGCTGGGCACCGTGGATCACGCCTGGCATTTCAGCATTTTGGGAGGCTGAGGTGAGAAGATGGCCTGAGTCCAGGACTTCTAGACCAGTCTTGGGCATCTTGATGAGACCTCGACTATACAATAAATCAAGAAATTAGCTGGGCATGGTGGCGTGCACCTATAGTCCCACCTACTGAGAGGGCTGATGCAAGAGGATTGCCTGAATGTGACACTGCATTCTAGCCTGGGTGACAGAGGGAGATTCTCTAAAATAAAATAAAATGTAACATTCAGGGTAAGTAGACAACTGAACAATATTCCTAGGGACCTTGGAGGAAGCGCGACTTATATATATTATACATAGGAGCTGGGATCGGT
>NW_007126704.1:0-609 GCF_000164805.1 Carlito syrichta
CGATCGCTCTCAGGCTCCCCAGAGGGAAGGAAGAGGAGGAGGAGGAGGAGAAGCAGCCGGCAGAACCTGGGAAGCAGGGGTGCTGTTCTCAAAGGGAATGTTTAAAAGACGCTCAACTTTACACAGCAGTGAATCTTCCTTTGCGAAGCTACAGTCTGGTCACGTCTCTCTGAGCGATTGTAGCCATGTTTCCTAATTTTGACCTCCTCTCCTACATCGGGGAGGTGAATCTCCTCTCTCTTCTCTCTAATTTACTTTCTAAAAAACTATATCATGCTATCTAACTTCTGTACAATTCTTTGCATCTTTCAAGAGTCACTGGATTGCGCACCACAACACCGGTGGGTCTGATCTAACATTTTAAAGTCCCCTACCAGGATTCTCAACCTAACATTTTTAGTGGTCCCACGGAGATTCTGGCATCTAACATACATATTGTATCCACTTGTGAGGAAAGTGACTCCATTTTTCAGAAATCAAAGTGGAAATTTAGAAAATAATGCAAACTCTTCAAACCCAGAAACGCTTTATGTTTTCAAAGAGATCCGCGAAGTCCCATGTCCAGTCGTTTATATCAGTTTTCAGAAGTCCACTTACCAGACGCCCTTG
>NW_007126705.1:0-472 GCF_000164805.1 Carlito syrichta
CCTCCCAGAGTGCTGGGATTATAGGCATGAACACAGCGCCCATCCTTATTTAACTCTTTACTTGCCTGCCATAATCTTACCTCCATAGGCTTGCTTAACCTGAGGCACCCTCCTCCTCTGGGCCTCTGGCAGTGGCAGTGACCAGGTCAGGCCCTGACCATCCTCACCAAGACCTGCCCAGGCAGTCGTGAGGGAGGCTGCTGGCCTCACTGACACTCAGAACTGACTGTTCTTCTGCAAGGTCCTTATTGAGTGACTGCTGTATGCAGAGTCCTCTGCCTGCCAGACTCCATCCCAGGAAACTCAGCAGGCCACCAGCCATTGAACAGGTGGTTTCAACTTCACGTTCAGGCCTACAGTTCTTCCAAAGGCTAAAGCCAGATTCCAGCACCATGACTTGCTGTCACTTTGCAAATATGTGTTCAGCAGCAGTCTTTTGATCTGTTACATAACCCTCCCTTAAGAAAGACTG
>NW_007126706.1:0-728 GCF_000164805.1 Carlito syrichta
GGAAACATAATCTTTCTCTTGTTACAATGTCATGTGATAAATATCAAATTATAATGACATCAAACGTGATCTGTTCACGTAAACGCTGTATCATATAGCAACCCATATCATGCCCTACTGATGATCCTTTTTGTGAAAACTCATTACTTCACAGTGTTACTGTTTCTAGTATTTCTGTTACAATGTGGCAGGATCCAGGACTTCTACCATTGTTTTTTTGGAGATTATCAGTGTGACTATACTTTTTCTGGTTACCATTTTACAGAAAAAATGTGGTTTATGGGTAGGTCATTTTTAAGACCTTGTAAACTCTTTGTCTAGAAAATGGAGCAAATGCCAGTAATAATTTTAAAGGACTGTAAAAGCCTCGTGAAAAACTAAACTAGCAATTAAAGTAAAAGTGGTAGTCAGTATGAAAGTCTGAAGACTAAGATAAATCTCGTAACTATCAACTTTAGGGCTGTGTTGGGTACTATATACTTGACACATGTAAGAGTTGATGTATTTGATGGTGGTGATCATGGTCTTAAGAAACTGTTTGGTGTGCTCCAAAGCAGTGTCTTAATTGGATGGTGAGTAGAAAACCACTTGCTAGTTTCTGGAAATGTAAATTGACAGACTTCAATCACTTCTAGTTCAATTTGGAATTAAAGTTGGGGGATTAAAAATACTTGAGCGAAAAACCTCTAACCCAGTTCAATGATGAAATGAATCACCAGAAAATCTCC
>NW_007126707.1:0-699 GCF_000164805.1 Carlito syrichta
CAGAAAAGGAGGAAGTGCTGGTCATGCATGTGCAGGACAAGCAACTGGAAAATAAAGGTCTTTCCTGGGATACACTGGAGATAGCTCAGAAAAGTGGACAGGACTCAAACCAATTATATGTAAACCTTTATGTCTTGCTCAGAATTTTGGACTTACTTGCTAGACAGTGAGGAACACTTGATAATTATTATCTTAATGAGAATAATTTGGTCTGTTTATGATATAGCCAGATTCCTGAAGTAGACTGGAAGACACATGGAACTGAAACCAGACTGATGACAGAGAGATCTTTTAGGAAACTGACAATAACCCAGTGCACTGATGATGCTACATCAAGTAAAAGATTGCAAACAGTCTAATAACACCTTAAAACAGGTATAATAATTGGGCATATAATTTTGTTGTCCAACACAGGACATTTCAGAAAATAAAACATGGTAGCCAGAGAGCCATTTGGACAGAAGAAATAAATCGGCATTGCCCCAAGCAAACTGGGAGGCATGGTTACCCTCCCAACAAGAAACAAAGAAGAAGACTAACATTGGGAAGATACCCATACAGTCACATGTGACTCATACCTCCATGCACTCAGGGCCACATCTTCCTTTCCTGTATCCTCAGAGCTGGTTTCTTGCCAGGAACTTTATGGCACTGAGTCAATGATCTTTAAATAAATGGATGTCACATGAGCAGACCTGA
>NW_007126708.1:0-475 GCF_000164805.1 Carlito syrichta
CGGCTAATTTTTTGATTTATTGTAGAGATGAGGTCTCGCCAAGTTGCCCAGGTGGGTCTTGAATCCGTGGGCTCAGGCAATCCACTCGCCTCAGCCTCCCAAAGGTGCGGTATTACAGGCTGAGCCACCGAGCCCAGCTCTCCTCCCCGCCCCTTAATGGTTTCTTTTGCTTTGCAGAAGCTTTTCAGTTTGATGAGGTCCCATTTGGCTATTTTACCTCTTATGGCATGGGCTTTTGGGGTTTGATCAGGAATTAGTTGCCTATTCTCATTTCTAAGATTCCTGCATTTTCTAAGATTCTTAAAGTTTGAGGTTTACGTTTAGGTTTTTGATACATTTAGAGTTGATTTTTGTATTTGGTGACAGATAGGGGTCCTGTTTCATTTTTCTGCATGTGGTCAGTCAGTTTTCCCAGTACTATTTACTGAATAGGTTCTCCTCTCTCCAGTGGTTGTTTGGCGGAGGCTTTGTTGAA
>NW_007126709.1:0-660 GCF_000164805.1 Carlito syrichta
AAAGACATTCAACTTTACACAGCAGTGAATCTTCCTTTGCTAAGCTACAGTCTGGTCACGTCTCTCTGAGCGATTGTAGCCATGTTTCCTAATTTTGACCTCCTCTCCTACATCGGGGAGGTGAATCTCCTCTCTCTTCTCTCTAATTTACTTTCTAAAAAACTATATCATGCTATCTAACTTCTGTACAATTCTTTGCATCTTTCAAGAGTCACTGGATTGCGCACCACAACACCGGTGGGTCTGATCTAACATTTTAAAGTCCCCTACCAGGATTCTCAACCTAACATTTTTAGTGGTCCCACTGAGATTCTGGCATCTAACATACATATTGTATCCACTTGTGAGGAAAGTGACTCCATTTTTCAGAAATCAGAGTGGAAATTTAGAAAATAATGCAAACTCTTCAAACCCAGAAACGCTTTATGTTTTCAAAGAGTTCCGCGAAGTCCCATGTCCAGTCGTTTATATCAGTTTTCAGAAGTCCACTTACCAGACACCCTTGGGTGTGTCTTCAGTTCTACCCTTGACTAGTCACAATGCATGACATTTTCCACCAAACCGTATCTGCTGTTCACCCTGCCTACTTAATAAATACCTGCCCTGTCCCAGAATGTAATACGATAGCTGTAACTGTAGAGAAGGTTTGCCTGGGCTCCC
>NW_007126710.1:0-772 GCF_000164805.1 Carlito syrichta
CTGAGTATTCCACATGATTGTTCCAATGACGCGTTTGAAAGCAACTCTCCCGTAATCCCTCCCCCCCACCAAAAATTGGGGAAAGTCTGTGGGCTGTCTAGCCATTGGGACAGAATTTGTTTTCCAAACTGTTTGTTCCTGTTCATGGAGCCTTCACTGTCCTCTGGGTTAAGGAAGGCTAGGAAAGCTGGACTGTACCTTACAATTTTTATGCTAGGTGGAAGGCACGCAGATATTCGCTCTACTTCTAACTAACCTCTTTGAAATCATTTTTTTTTAAAGATAAAAGCAGAGTGAAAGTACATATATGTTCTAGCCAGAGGAGGGTAAAGATGGTGAATTGACACAAGGTATTTTTTAAATTTTTAATTTTTTTAATTATTATTTATTATAGAGATGGGTACAATTCAGGGTTAGATATACAAACATTGATCGTGCAGGTAACCCTGTTGATAAGGTATGACCCTCCCTCCCCTACCAGTTTCCCTCAACTGCCAATCCCAGGCTCCCCCTCCCCTGGCAGTTTCCCACTACTGCCAATCTCATTCTTATAGCATTATAATTGTTCAAGGTCTGTTTATGAGTGAGAACATATGGAACTCAGTTCTTTGTTTCTGTGATAAATCACTAAGTATGATTGACTCCAAATCCATCCAAGTAGCTGCAAAGTCCATACATTTGTCCTTATTTATGGCTGCAATGAAACAAGGTATTTTCAAAGAAAAATTTGCGATGAGACTGCTGATAGGCCTTATTAAACCTCTTTGAAAAA
>NW_007126711.1:0-423 GCF_000164805.1 Carlito syrichta
TTGAGTTGGAGTCTCACTCTGTCGTCCAGACTGGAGTGCAGTGGCCGCTCCCGGCCACCACAGCCTCGGCCTGCTGGGCTCCAGCGATCCTTCCGCCTCAGCCTTCCGAGTAGCCGGAATTACAGGCATGCGCCACCACACCCAGCTGATTTTTTGATTTATTGTAAAGATGAAGTCTCACTGCCCAGGCGGGTCTCAAACCCGCGGGCTCAGGCAATTCACTCACCTCAGCCTCCCAAAGGCGCGGGATTACAGGCTGAGCCACCGAGCCCGGCCTGCATTTTCTAAGGTTCTTATAGTTTGAAGTTTTACATTTAGGTCTTTGATCCATTTCGAGTTGATTTTTGTGTATGGTGTTAGATGGGGGTCCTATTTCAATCTTCTGCATGATGACAGCCAGTTTTCCCAGCATTATTTACTGAA
>NW_007126712.1:0-398 GCF_000164805.1 Carlito syrichta
TCTACAGGCTGAGCCACCGAGTCCGGCTGTATTTTTCTTTTTAAAAATTCATTGAATAAAGTCTACTTATAACTATTTGTCTTCTTAATCTTGGCTTTATATTCCTTGTGTTTTTTTCTATACTCCTATTGTCAACATCTTCCACCTGCTGTCAAATAATTATATCAATATATGACACTTGTTTATTTGTTACCTTACTTTTAAGTTTAGTAGTTTATGCACCCCCAGTCACTCCATTAACCCCTATGCATATACTATAAAATACAAATTTCTTAAGAGAAAGATCTTGTCTACTTATTCATCACTATACATTGGGTATGTAGAATAGTACCTAAACACAGTATTCAATAATTGATTGGTTTTGAGTATCCTAAAAAGGTATTTAATGTTTTTAAATC
>NW_007126713.1:0-608 GCF_000164805.1 Carlito syrichta
CCGTCCTTTTCTAAGGTTCTTATGGTTTGAGGTTTTACATTTAGGTCTCTGATCCATTTGGAGTTAACCTTTGTGCATGGGGATAGATAGGGGTCCTGTTTCAATCTTCTGCATGTGGTCAGCCAATTTTCCCAGCACCATTTACTGAATAGGTTCTCCTCTCCCCATTGGTAGGTGGTGGGGGCTTTGTCGAAGATGAGTTGGTTGAGAAATTGAGGTTTTGCTTCTGGAATCTCAATTCTGTTCCATTGATCTATATGCCTGTTCCTGTACCAATACCAAGCTGTTTTGATGATTGTAGCTCTATAGTAAAGTTTGAAATCTGGTATTGTGATACCACCTGCTTTGTTTTTTTTTTTTTTTTTTTTTGCTGAGGATTGTTCTGGCTATGCTTGGATGTTTGTGTTTCCATATGAATTCCTGTGTTGTTTTTTCTAGGTCTGAAAAGAATGTTGTTGGTAATTTAATGGGTATTGCATTGAATTTGTAGATTGCCTTAGGTAAGATGGACATCTTCACAATGTTGATTCTTCCGATCCATGAGCATGGGATATTTTTCCACTTGTTCATGTCAGCTTTGATTTCTTTGAGCAGTGTTTTGAAATTTT
>NW_007126714.1:0-718 GCF_000164805.1 Carlito syrichta
TGGGAAAGTCACAGAAGATATCATCAACCCAAAAGAATAAATGGTAGCCCAGTTGTCTCTATTTCCACCACAAAAATTGAAAGAGAAGTTATGGTAATTTTTCAAATTGATTCAAGTTACTTCTTCCCAGGTAATTGTGCAGAAATGTACGTGTTAAAAAGTGTCAGTTGATATGAAAGAGTAAACAAAATAGCAAATAATTATGCTGTGAATAGCATTGTAACTTTTCATTAGATGTAAGTGTTCATTTCTTAGACATGAATATTTATTTTAAGCAGGCAGAGTGGCAAAATATCAACAACATGAGATTAGGGTCTATAGACCAGCGGAGTTCTTCAAACAGATTTAGCAATATACCTTGAACACATTGTCATTTTTTTAAGCTACAGTATCTCATTTCTGCAGTTGAGGGAAAGATACTCATTTATGTATTATTTTGAGGATCAAATGACACAATGCATTGAAAAAACACAGAGTACTATTGACATATAATTATTATATTCAGGGAAGTAACTTAGATGAATAATCCAGCAGGGGTGCACTTTTTGTTTTTAGATACTCAACTCAAATCAACATAATGAAAGTGTGGGTCACAGTGACATTTCTTTCGTTGCTTAACAATAAATCTATGGACCTAAACAATCACTAGAGATGTAAGAAGTTGGAAAGGTAACAGAAAATTCTTAAGTCTTAACACCATTTTTTTCGCAGTTTGTTA
>NW_007126715.1:0-550 GCF_000164805.1 Carlito syrichta
GATTCAGATACACAAATTGCCTCCTTCCCACCCACTTAGGATGATTCCCTTCATTGATCACTGCTCCCATCCCCCCCACACACACTCATTGGAAGCTGGGGTTACTGCAGAGCCTTGTGGCAGTGGGGATGTGGCAGTGGACACTGTGGGCTCACCCTCAGGAGCCTGATAGTGCCCATCTCTGTGGCCCTACTGCCTCACTTCCCTTGGGGTCCTGAGATGATGAAGTTATGGAGGAGCTGGGTGGGAGGAGGTCTGGCTGGGCCCCACCTGGAAACTTCCCTGTGACCTCACCTGAAACCATGCAGTTCTCAGGAAGTGGGACCAGCAAAGCTGTGGACTTGCCCCAGGAGCACTGAAAAGATCTGGAGGGGGCAACTGTGGTCCATTCTCTTCCCAGGGCCAAGAGCTAGACCTGTGCTCCAGGCCTCTGGGCTTAAAACCAGTTCTAGAAGAGTCCAGCAGAACGTGATGGCCCTAACTCACCTCCCTTCTTTCTCCTTGGTCCTTTACTCCAAAACTTGCATCTAGTGCACAAGAAAGCAACGTG
>NW_007126716.1:0-583 GCF_000164805.1 Carlito syrichta
CGATTGTCTTTTGTACATTTATTTTGTATCCTGAGACTTTGCCAAAGGCCTTTATCAATGTAAGGAGGCCTTTGACAGATTCTCTTGGGTTTTCGAGGTACACCATCATATCATCTGCATAGAGAGATAACTTGACTGCCTCTTTTCCTATTTGAATACCTCTGATTGCCTCCTCTTCTCTGATTGCTCTAGCCAGGACTTCCAATACTATGTTGAACAGAAGGGGAGAGAGTGGGCATCCTTGTCTAGTTCCAGTTTTCAGGGGAATTGGTTCCAATTTTTGTCCATTTAGGAGTATGCTGGCTGTGGGTTTCTCATAGATGGCTTTTATTATTTTGAGGTATGTTCCCCGTATGCCTAGATGTTCAAGGGTTTTTATCAAGAAGGGGTGCTGGATTTTATCAAAAGCTTTTTCTGCATCTAATGATATAATCATGTGGTTTTTGTTTTGACATCTGTTGATGTATTTAATTACATTTATGGCTTTATGAATGTTAAACCAGCCTTGCATGCCAGGAATGAAGCCTACTTGGTCATGGTGGATGATTTTTGAGATGTATTGCTGAATCCGGTTTGCTAAGAT
>NW_007126717.1:0-505 GCF_000164805.1 Carlito syrichta
AAAGTGAGAAGAAAGTACTAAAATATATCCTTAGAGAGAGGCAAGAAAACCTATTGCATTCTTAAAAACATAATCCTATAAAGAAAGGAAAACTTGATTATCAAGAGCAATGAAACTAAACGTATATTTTAAAAATAAGACAATAGCACAATAGAAAAATTAGATCTTAAACATCAATATCAAGAAGAAATGAGGAAGGGAATCATGAAAGAAGCGCAGTGGAAAAATTCCCCAGAGAAAAAGCAAAATGTTCCCCCAAAATCTTCTGGAAATAAATAAAAAGATACCCTACAAAGAATTAAGAATCTGACTGGTATTTGGTTTGTCATTATTAATATTAAGAATACAGGGGGAGTGGAATAGATGCTTGAGTTCTAAGGAGAAAAAATTCAACTAGAAGTTTATATCTAGACAAATGTGAGGGGGAAAATAGCATTCCAGACAAAAAAATTAAAACTAAACTAAATTTATTCCATGAACATTTCCTTAGTCATTCAACTGAGAA
>NW_007126718.1:0-757 GCF_000164805.1 Carlito syrichta
GATATGAGTTTCTATATCTGTCATCTTACTGACTGCTTAGATTCATTCATTTGATTTTGCTGGTGAGGAAGGAGTCACCTTCAATTCTCAGCACACTGTGTGCTGTGTTCTCCATAAGATTGTGATCTTAGAGAAAAAGCAGTCATTTTATGGCAATGGTCTATGAATAGCTATATTTCTTGAATATATCTTTCATGTGATCACACACATATTCTACTAATAATAATTTTGGAAGGGGGACAATTAATTTATAGATGCTTATGCCACCCATTTTTTACCCCCACTTAAAAATTGGGATCTAATTCACATGCATAACATTCACCCTTCTAAAGTAAATAATTGAGTGATTTTTAGGATATTCACAAGTTGAATAATAAACACACTAATTTAAGAACAATTTTTCCCTCTCCCAAAGAATTCCAGTACCTATTAGCAGTTACCTCCTGCTGTCTCCACCCCAAGTCCCTGCAAAAGACTGATTTTGTGTATGGCAAGATAATTTCCTTCTTTAAAAAATTTTAAAGATGTGAAGTACAATTCAGGATTTGGCTTACAAGTGATCATCATAGAGGTAAAGTTTGGGCCTCCCTTTGATTCTCACTTCACCTGGTTTGAGATCAGATACCCTTATTGATATTGTGTCCCTTTCCCCCTACCCTGACAATATATCACTACTGCCAATGGAAAACAATTTCTTAAAATGATTTGAATTAGTGGCACCTTATGAAACTAAAATCTTTATTTATCATTTAGTTAA
>NW_007126719.1:0-610 GCF_000164805.1 Carlito syrichta
TGAACCACCGTGCTCAGCTAATTTTTTAATTTTTTTTTTTATAGAGACGAGGTCTCCCTATTTTGCCTAGGCTGATCACAAACTCCGGGTCTCACCCAATTCTCTTGCCTCAGCCACCCAAAGTGCCAGAATTATAGGCATGGGCCACCGTGATACCCAGTGATTCCCTGTTTTAAAAATGTAAATTATAGCCAGGCGTTTCTCCCTTTCAGCACAGTATTCAATAAATTGCATGAGATATTCACCACTTTATTATAAAATACACTTTATGTTATATTATTTTGCACAACTGTAGGCTATATTAAGTGTTCTGAGTACATTTAAGGTAGGCTAGGCTAAGCTATGAGGTTTAGTAGGTTAAGTGTACTAAATGCATTTTTGACATGATATTTTCAGTTTATGACTGGATTTATCTGGACATAATCAGACCACAGTCGAGGAACATCTGTAATTCAGTACCTACTACAGTTCCAAAGGTGGACAAGTGGGAAAAGCCAGAGGACGGACCTACTATTCCCAATGGTGAACTTAACCATGATCTTGGACAATCTCATGATCTTGGACAACTCCACAAACCTCTTTTTCTGTATCTTTCCCAGGCTATCCTGTA
>NW_007126720.1:0-688 GCF_000164805.1 Carlito syrichta
CCTCTCTCCATGCTCCCCTTCCTCAGCCTCCTTTGTGGTCTCTGAGGACTGCTCGTCTTCTGAGATGAATCCTCTCCTGAAAAGCTGGGGCAGTTCCCCTGGGCTCAGGTCCCTCTCAGCCTCCTCAGCACCAGGGCCTTCCAGCTCAGCAGGACTTGCAGCCTCTGTTCCTGATCCTGACCTCTTCCCAGATGGCAGGAGGCCACATGCACTGGGGGGCTCCAGCCCTTGGTTCTCCCCTTTGCCGGGAGGGATGGGGACGCCACCCCAGGCCCCAAGCTGCTGTCCCCTCTTCAGGGTTTGCACATCTGTCTTCCAACAGCAGTCATGGGCCTCTGGGAGGTTGGCTGTGGACTTGTACCTGGACTTGTGCTGAGAGGCCTCGGTGAGCAAGGGCAAAGCTTGGTGGCCAGGGGCCGAGGGGGCGCTCGGCTCAAGCGGAGCTCGGCCATCTATGGTGACGCTCTCCCATGCCCACTGGAAGGCGAAGGAGGGCTTCCGAGGAGGGTGGCCTCACTGAAGAGGGAGAGTCTATGAGAGACCCACAGCGAGCATACTCCTAAATGGAAAAAATTGGAACCAATTCCCCTGAAAACTGGAACTAGACAAGGATGCCCACTCTCTCCCCTCCTGTTCAACATAGTATTGGAAGTCCTTGGCTAGAGCAATCAGAGAAAAGGAGACAATC
>NW_007126721.1:0-721 GCF_000164805.1 Carlito syrichta
TTCTATCTTACTCAATTGCCTGAAATACTTCCAATAGGATTGGTATCAGCTACCTGTATGTTTTGAAGAGTTCCAATGGAAAGCCATCTGTTCCAGGGCTTTTGTTTGTAGGTAGTTGTCTTATGACAAAGTCAATTTCCTGGGTTCTTATTGGTTTATTCAGTGTCTCAATGTCTTCTTGTTTCAACATTGGTAGGTTGTGCAATGTCAGAAATTCCTACATTTTATTTAGATTTTCAAGTTTGTTTCCATACTAATCTCTGATAGTCTTTTGTAATTCTTCAGAGTCTGTTGTGACTTGATCTTTTGCATTTCTGATTTTGTTTATTTGAATATTGTCTCTCTTTCTCTTGCTCATTCTGGCTAGGGGTCTATCAATCTATTCTGGTTATGGTCTATCAGTCTTGCTTATTCTTTGAAAGAATGAGCTTTGGCTGGGCTCGGTGGCTCAGCCTGTAATCTAAGCACTTTGGGAGGCTGAGGTGAGTGGATTGCCTGAGCCCGTGGGTTCGAGACCTGCCTGGGCAACTTGACGAGACCTCATCTCTACAACAAATCAAAAATTAGCTAGGCGTGGTTAGTGCGCACCTGTATTTCCAGCTACTCAGAATGCTGATGTGGAATGATTGCTGGAGCCCAGCAGTCCAAGGCTACATTGGCTGGGAGTGGCCATTGCACTCCAGTCTGGGTGACAGAGTGAGACTCCACTCAAAAAAAGAAA
>NW_007126722.1:0-699 GCF_000164805.1 Carlito syrichta
CCAGGCGATTGAAAAAGATGGAACTCTCCCCAAATCATTTTACGAAGCCAACATCACATTGATACCCAAACCAGGTAAAGATCCAACAAAGAAAGAGAACTACAGGCCAATATCTTTGATGAACATAGATGCTAAAATTCTCAACAAGATCCTAGCAAACCGGATTCAGCAATACATCTCAAAAATCATCCACCATGACCAAGTAGGCTTCATTCCTGGCATGCAAGGCTGGTTCAATATTCGTAAAACCATAAATGTAATTAAATACAT
Source organism: Carlito syrichta (assembly GCF_000164805.1). NCBI lineage: Eukaryota > Metazoa > Chordata > Mammalia > Primates > Tarsiidae > Carlito > Carlito syrichta. The sequence continues at coordinate 271 of NW_007126722.1, forward strand.
CAACAGATGTCAAAACAAAAACCACATGATCATATCACTAGATGCAGAAAAAGCTTTTGATAAAATCCAGCACCCCTTCTTGATAAAAACCCTTGAACATCTAGGCATACGGGGAACATACCTCAAAATAGTAAAAGCCATCTACGAGAAACCCACAGCCAGCATACTCCTAAATGGACAAAAATTGGAACCAATTCCCCTGAAAACTGGAACTAGACAAGGATGCCCACTCTCTCCCCTCCTGTTCAACATAGTATTGGAAGTCCTGGCTAAAGCAATCAGAGAAGAGGAAGCAATCAGAGGTATTCAAATAGGTAAAGAGGAAGTCAAGTTATCTCTCTATGCAGATGACATGATGGTGTACCTTGAAAACCCAAGAGAATCTGTCAAAGATCTCCTTACATTGATAAAAGCCTTTGGCAAAGTCTC
>NW_007126723.1:0-679 GCF_000164805.1 Carlito syrichta
AAGTATCAGAAATTCATGAAATACTTTTGAGTTTCTATGTGCATTAATCATTTTAAGACCTTAATTTATGTAAGATCATGGATTTGAATACGATATTTTGGATACTGACTCATCATTTTGTTTCAAGTTTCCAAAGAACAATTTCATTACCCTCTAAAAAGGAGTGATTTATTAGTGTGCCATGCTGTTTATTGTATGATATCACAAATATATGATTCATCATGATATTGATTCTATAAATATTGCAATGAATTATGAAAGCAATAAAATCCAGTGTCAGAAATATAACAAGATCATGTGACATTGTATAAAGACTACATGATAAATTGTGCTTTTCACAGAGGTTACTATAATCTTAGAAGGAATTAAAATGAGAATTCTTGGAACATAAAGTGAAAGGAAAACAACCCTAAATTCTATTTTGGGTTCAATAAGAACACTGATTAAGACCAGTTGTGGAGAGCACAGAATAACATGGGAGTACAGAAAGATTACCATTGGGGCTGCCATGTGATGGGCAGTTGTTCACTATAGGGACTATTCCTTAAAGAGTTAGTCTAAAACATTTCAGACAATTTGGAGTAGCCCCTTAACCAAAGAAAAATGTCTAATTAAAGCCTCAATTGGTATTATACATATACGTATACACACATATATATGTACATAGTTTAAAACATGT
>NW_007126724.1:0-775 GCF_000164805.1 Carlito syrichta
CCAGAAGTGACTCTAGTTTGATGGCTTATTTTGACCTATGATTTTATCATTGAAACTGTGGGTCTAGATTACGTTTGGTGTTTACCTTCTGACTTATACTGTTTCTTGATTTTTTTGGCCTGTCTCTGTTTAGCTATCAGTATTCTTTAGGGAATCTTTCTTACCTGTCTTTTTTCACTTCTTCCCAGCCCTGTGTCTCTCTCTCACCTGATAGTTGGTATGTATATCTGTTTTCCCTCTTGCACTTCTCCCTTTCGCTTATTTTGACTTATGATTTTATCATTGTAACTGTTAGTTTAGATCACGTCTGTTGTTGACCTTCTGACCTACACTGTCTCTCGATTTTATTGACCTGTGTCTGTGTAGCTATCAGTACTCCTTAGGCAATCTTTCTTACGTGTCTTTCTTCACTTCTTCCCGATCCTGTGACTGTTTTTCACCTGATAGCTGGTATGTATATCTGTTATCCCTCTCGCACTTCTCTCTTTCGCTCATTTTGACCTATGATTTTATCATTGTAACTGTTGGTTTAGATCACGTTTGTTGTTTACCTTCTGACTTACACTGTTTCTCGATTTTATTGCCCTGTCTCTGTGTTGCTTCAGTACTCTTTAGTACTATGTAGCTATCAGTACTCTTTCTTACGTGTCTTTCTTCAGCTCTTCCCAGCCCTGTGTCTCGTTCTCACCTGATAGATGGTATGTATATCTGTTTTCCCTCTCGCGCTTCTCTCTTTCTAACTCCCTATTGACCCCCCCTTCCTCCATTATTTTCC
>NW_007126725.1:0-805 GCF_000164805.1 Carlito syrichta
CCTCCCTTCAGTGGGTGTCAGCTGTGGGGGGAAGTGGCTGCACATTTAATTCTCTGCAGGGGCATTGACCTGTCTGCTAGCTCAAATGATCCATTTTCCTGGGTCTGACTGTGAAATCCTGGCTCCAACTTTGGGCTGCTGGAGAGTTGTGTGGGGTCATGTGGGGTCCTGGGGAAGATAGCCCCCTCCTATGTTGCTCCCCACAGGATAACTCACTGCCCTGGTGACCCCAAGAAACCTCACTCCCCAAAGGAGGTGCAGGAATCAATCCCCACCAACCATGCAGGAGCAGAGAGACAGAGAGAGCCTGATGGGTTTTGTTTTAACTTTTCTTGTAGTTTTGAAGGAAAGTCTACTTCTCTGAGAGAGGTCCTGCCACCTTTCAGATCTCACACTATGGAAAAAGATCAGTCACATTTTGTCCTGGCTGCCAGAATGAGAGATTTACAAGGTGTCCCTTCAGAAAGAATTCCCAGTAGAGTCCACGCTGAAACGTCTTCTTCTCCAGTACAACCAAAATGATTAGAAAAGCGCAAAGTACATTTTGCAGTGATTAGGCAAAAATAAAATCTAGTCACAGAAAACTTTTATCTGTGACCTTCTCCACCAAGCTAAATAGTCAAAGAAATCTGCTCATTCACAACTTTCTCAGAGTCTGAATTTCCTTTGCTGATCTAGCACACTGACCAGTTTCTACATGGAGGGTGGTCACTTTTTACAGTCATTTTTGAATACAGATGTGTGCTATTTGGGAACTCTGCATGTGCAGATAAAATTGTGAATTTCTGTCTGGGAGAAATTATGG
>NW_007126726.1:0-715 GCF_000164805.1 Carlito syrichta
CATTTTAAAATCAAAGCTAGTGCCTCACTAAGCTGGCATTTGTGAGAATGGTCACTCAAGTCTCCATGATGAGGAAAAATAAGTCATGTGTGTACATGATGAGGAGATGTCTTAGGAATACACAGGCCCAGGAGGAAAATAAAACCAGAACACCATGGCTGAGACATTAATTTGGCTTCAAGAATATGAAGGTCCAGTAAGTGACTACTTTGAAAGCCAAACACTCTTACTGGCCTTGCAGAGCTACTAGTGTTCACAGAATGAGTGCAGGCCATCTGTCTGATAAAGCAAGTTATGAAGGGAAGGAATTTGGTGTCAAGTGGCTGCTGGAGACCAGCAGAAGCACAAACAACAAGGCCCAAGTGGAAACTCTCATGCTGAACAAATCTTCCTACTGTGGACAATCCTTTTGAAGCCATGACAGCACAGAGAGAAAGACCTTCTTACAAAGAGCTTTAGGGAATGATTACTGCAAACATAGAAAGGACAAAGTTGGGTTGGGGAGTATCTTGTCGACTCAGGCTGCCATACCCATATACCACAGACTAGGTGACTGTCATAACACAAATTTATTTCTCATAGTCCTTTAGGAAGAGAAGTCCAAGATCAAGGTACTGTCTGTTTCAGTTAATGGAGAGGGCTCTCTTCAGGTTTTGCAGTCCTCTTGCTGTGAGTTCACATGACAGAGAAAGAGATCCATCTCACTCTGTCATCC
>NW_007126727.1:0-790 GCF_000164805.1 Carlito syrichta
ATGAGCATTTACACTTAGGCATGGTCCTCTAAGTACTGCTTTAGCTGCTCCTCACAAGTTTTATGTTGTGTTTTTGGATTATTCAATTCATAATATTTTATAATTTTCCTTTTGATTTCTTTTACCCATAGTTGCTTAGAAATGTATTTTTAATTTCTGAATGTTTGAGTATGTTTCAGGTAGCTTTTAAATATTTAATTTAATTCCACTGTGGTGAGACAACATACCATGTCAAATTTCCAGCATTTAAATTTTATTAAAATATGTTAGTGGTATCACATGTGGTTGAAAATTCCCTGTGCACTTAAAAAGAATGTGTGTTCTGCAGTTCTTTTGTTGTAGCACTGAGTTGCCATCTGGTAACTCATTTCCTTTCAATATGAAGAATTTCCTTCAGTATTTTTTGTGGTACAGGCCTAATGGTAGTGAATTCTTTCATTTTTTAGTTCATCTAAAAAGTTTCTATTTTTTCCTTCATTTGTGAAGGACAGCTCAGCTGAACATAGACTTCTGGGTCATTAGTTTTTTCCTTCCTGCCTTTTAAAGATGTCCTTCTATTGTCTTCTGACTTCCATGGTTTCTGAAGAGAAATATGCTATCATTTGGAGTGCTGCTCCGTGTATGCATTTTTAAAAAAATCTAGCTACTATCTTTGTTTTATAGATTCTATCTGTGTCTTTAAATTTCTCTCCCCTCCTGTGACTTCAATTTCAACATGGCCTTTGCAACAATATTAATATAGTGTAGTTGAGGACCTTTCTTGTCAGCATTTAGCTAAACTTGAAAGATT
>NW_007126728.1:0-462 GCF_000164805.1 Carlito syrichta
CCTGATCTTTGTTTCTGTGTGAGGTCACTCAGTATTATAGACTCTAGTTCCATCCAGGTTGCTGCGAAATTCATGATTTTGTTCTTTTTTATGGCTGCGTAGTATTCCATCGTGTATATGTACCACATTTTTTTAATCCAGTCCTCTTTTGATGGGCAGCATGGTTGTTTCCAGGTTCTTGCTATTGTGAACAATGCTGCGATAAACATACGTGTGCAGGTATCTTTTTTATAGAGTGATCTGTGTTCCTCAGGGTATATTCCCAGTAGGGGGATTGCAGGGTCATATGGAAGGTCAATTTTTAGAGCTTTTAGGAATCGCCACACTGCTTTCCACAGAGGTTGCACTAGTTTACACTCCCACCAGCAGTGTATAAGTGTTCCCTTTTCACCAACCCTCTCCAGCAGCTGTTATTTTTTTGAGTTGTTGATAATTGCCATTTCTGACTGGAGTTAGGTGGTA
>NW_007126729.1:0-641 GCF_000164805.1 Carlito syrichta
CAGATATCAACTACTGTTAATCCCACCTCCCTTCCTTTCCCTGCCCCCCCATAGCTTCCTGCCACTGTCAAATCTTTTCTTATAGTATTATGATAGTTGTTCAAGGTCCACTTATGAGTGAGAACATGTGATACTGAGACCTTTTTTCTGTGAGAGATCACTCAGTATTGTAAACTCCAGTTCCATCCAGGTTGCTGCGAAAATCATGATTTTGTTCTTGTTTATGGCTGTCTAATATTCCATTGTGTATATGTGCCACATTTTTTTAATCCAGTCCTCTTTTGATGGACAGCATGGTTGGTTCCATGATCTTGCTATTGTGAACAATGCTGCGATAAACATACATGTGCAGGTATCTTTTTTATAGAGTGATTTGAGTTCTTCAGGGTATATTCCCAGTAGGGGGATTGCAGGGTCATATGGAAAGTCGATTTTTAGAGATTTTAGGAGTTGCCACATGCTTTTCACAGAGGTTGCACTAGTTTACACTTCCACCAACAGTGTAGAAGTGTTCCCTTTTCACCACACCCCTCTCCAGCATCTGTTATTTTTTGAGTTATTGATAATGGCCATTCAGACTGGAGTTAGATGGTATCTCAGTGTAGTTTTAATTTGCATCTCCTTGATGATTACTGAGGTTG
>NW_007126730.1:0-570 GCF_000164805.1 Carlito syrichta
GTTATAACAATTCCCTTAGTAATTAACTTTAGCTCACAAACTCTACCAGATGAAGCGTTTAAGCAGAAAATGAACAGTAAGTTGGACAAGGCCTTAAACCAGGTTAATTCTATATAAGGAGACTTTTCATAGCTATGTGATAACAAAGTCTATTAAAATATTTTATCTTCTAGTAAATATTACTATTATAATTGACTTAAAATTTTAGATACCGTTTTGCAATTTTAGTTGTATCTTATTATTAAACCAGATCTATTTACAAAACATAGTAGGTAAATATAGTCTTAATAAAATATTAGTCGGGGCTCGGTGGCTCAGCCTATAATCCCAGGGCTTTGGGAAGCCAAGATGAGAGGATTGCTTGAGCCCACAGGTTCAAGACCCACCCGGGCAACTTGGTGAGACCTCATCTCTAAAATAAATCAAAATAGCTGGGCGTGGTGGTGTGCGCCTGTAGTTCTGGCTACTTGGGAGTCTGAGGTGAAAGGCTCACCGGAGCCCAGCAGGTCGAGGCTGCGGTGGCTGGGAGGGTGCCACTGCACTCCAGTCTGGGCAACAGAGTGAGACTCC
>NW_007126731.1:0-719 GCF_000164805.1 Carlito syrichta
CAAAACTGTAGGCAGTCTTTGTGTTGTGGCCTAAATACTTTGATGCAAAGAAGACTTTCAAATGAATTATCTTCATTGGTACTAATAGAATAAAGGTGAATTACTTTTACTTGAAAGTATTATTCTCCTTGTTCAGGTTGGTCATCCCAGCTTTCCATTTAACATTATATTCATCATAAAAATCAACCAAATACTTAACAGTTCTACACTGAGGGACATGATTACATATCCCACTGTATCTGACCAGAAGATCCACTGTCTGATCCTGGAAAGGATATGTGTTAATTTGCTGTGTTTCAGATTGGAAGTTTGCATGTCATGAAATCAGCTGAGGATACTAGTGTCAGAACTCTGACAATCACGTATCTCAGTGATTTTTCAAATTTATATGTAGTCAAAAAATCCTTTGTTCAAATATCACCTTATCTGGAAATGAAATGTGTAAAGTGAGGAAATGGTAGCAGCTCTGATTAAGGGACAAGAGATATGGTTGCTAGATGTGACTTCTGAGCTTCCAAGGAACATCTGAGGGCTTAACCATCTGTCTCCTCCACCCACAGAAGGACCTGGTGCATGTGAAAGGTAGAGCAGGCTAAGGTCAAGGTCTGAGTTTTAGTTCAGACTTGGTCTTTACTTGCTCCATAGCATGAGCTACAGCAGAAATGCAGAATCATCTTTGTGAGTCTTATTCCAATCCTAATGGCCATGACCTCAGGCAG
>NW_007126732.1:0-743 GCF_000164805.1 Carlito syrichta
TTGTGTATCAATTACTATCTTGCACTTACAGGAAAGTGACTTGTGGCTATTTTGTTTTCTCACATTCCATGTCTATCAGGTTAAGAGCTTGCAGGTTCAATTTCAAAAAGGAATAATTTTAATTGTTTTCATCCCCTATCTGCCACATGTCCTGTATCTGCTGCACTCTGATATCTGCAAAGGTCTCTGAGGCCTCAGGCAGTCTCACTATTATAGCTCTGCTGGGCTTAGTCCACCTAGCTCTCTCATGCTGGCATTTCACCCTGCAAACTCTATAATTCTGGGGTCTTATTGGCAGTCCTACAACCAGGGTTCCACTAGATATTACCCTAGTGAGAGCTCTCCGTGGTCACTCCAATCCCACACTTATCCTCATCATTGATCTAGTAGGAGCTCTCTGTGGTGATTCTGCTCTTGTAATAATTCTTTGCCTGATATTTAGGCTTATGATCACATTTTTGAAATCTGAATGAAGGTTTCCAAACCTTCTAGGCTCTTGATTTCTGCAAGGTTGCAGAATTATCACCACACAGACATTGCCAAGTTTTATAACCTGTCTTCCAGAGCTGTCATGGGTGCCAAATCTGGGGTTTCTGGAGTCACCATGCACCAACCAGAACAGCTGAGATGCAGGGAGGAATATCTTGAGGCAGTGTACTAGGCCTAGTCCCAGAAACCATTTTCTTCTCTCAGAACTCTGGGCCTGTGAAGGGAGGGGCAGTCAAAGCTTTTCTGAAGTGCTT
>NW_007126733.1:0-544 GCF_000164805.1 Carlito syrichta
CTTTATTACAGAGACAAGGTCTCATCAAGTTGCCCAGGCTGGTCTCAAACCATTGGGCTCAAGCAATCCCCTCATGTCAGGCTCCCAAAGTTCTGGGATTACAGGTTGAGCCACCGAGTCCAGCCTATATATATTTTTAATGTGTATTCCTTCAGATGAACTGCATGTCCAATTCAAAACACTTTAGGATGGCACGGAGTTTAGTGATGTGCTGGGAGAGTTACATCCATATGATGGCATCTCCCTATTCTGGAGCAACAAGGTCAACACTACTTAGTGAGAAGACCTCTTGCAAGGTGTGTTCTGAGTGGATCACGTAGGTTTGCTCATGTGACACTCTCAGCAATGGTGTGCTGCTTTGATCCCATATTAGGTATGGAAACTGAGAAAAACAAAAACGCAAACCCACCTAATTTGTAGGTGGTATTTTTGGGAAACCAGGCAGTTTGACTTCACAGTCTCTGTTCTTAGTCCTATCCTTTATGAGTTTTTTGTTCATTCTTCTTTTTTTGTCCTGTCCTTAATAGAGTTTATAGCTGGTTTT
>NW_007126734.1:0-760 GCF_000164805.1 Carlito syrichta
GATTCTTCCACCTCAGTCTTCCAAGTAGCTGGAATTACAGGTGTGAGCCACCACGGCCAGCTAATTTTTGATTTATTGTAGAGTTGAAGTTTTACCAAGTGTCGGGGTGGGTCTCGAACCCGTGGGCTCAGGCGATCCACTCGCCTCGGCCTCCCAAAATGCTGGGATCACGGTCTCAGTCACCGAGCCCGTCCTACAAAAAAAATTTTTTTTGCATATAATTTAAAAAACGGATCTGTCTTTATAATTTTATGTTATTAAACAGACCACTCAATATCATTATTTTCTTTTATTTTTGGAGACAGAGTCACCCTCTGTCATGCGGGCTGGAGTGCAATGGAACGATCGGAGCTCACCACAGCATCCATCTCCTAGTCACAGATACTCCTTCCCCCTTAGCCTCTCCAGCGGCTGGGACCATGGCGTGTTCCACCCATAACTGCCTGATGTTTTAAATTTTTTGTGGTGTTGAGATCTGTGTATTTTAACCAACCTGATCTCCTGAGCTTAAGTGATCCTACTGCCTCAGCCTCCTAAAGTGCTGGTATGACAGGCACAATCTCTCCGTGTCTGGCCTTTATTTCCATGAATTTAAGAGGTGTAAATAGTCTGTGTTCTGTGCTTCAGTCGTACCTACCAACTCCACGTGTGCCCATGGTACCCAACAGGTAATTTTTTATCCCTCTACCCTTTCTGTTCTCCCTTTCTGAGTCTCCAGCGTTCCTTATAAAATTTTCTGTGTCTTGGGGATTTTTTTTTT
>NW_007126735.1:0-461 GCF_000164805.1 Carlito syrichta
AGTGGCCGGGAGCCTCAACCTGCTGGGCTCTTGTGATCCTTCCACCTCAGCCTTCCAAGTATCTTTCTTTTCTTTTTCTGTTTCTTTCTTCTTTAATATATTGCTTTTTTTTATGTGTCTATGTGAATGACTGAGTGTTCATCTTTCAATTTTGTTGTTGTTGTTGGTTTGTTTTTGCTCTTCTAGTTTTTTTAATTTTCATTTTTTATAGTTTAAGGTGTGTGTCAATATATGTGTGAGATTTTTACCTGAATTCATTTTTCCCCCTCCAGTCTTTCTGTTTTTTCCTCTCCATTCACTTTGTGCTAGACGTGTGTGTGTGTGTGTGAGTGCGAGTGTGTGAGTGTGTGACTGAATTTGTTTATATTTTTAAAATGAAAGAAAGCAGAAGCTAGATCTATAATCACTGTCTGAATAAGAATAGCTTCCGTTCTTGGTAAGTTATTTTATATCTAACTTTT
>NW_007126736.1:0-582 GCF_000164805.1 Carlito syrichta
CTTCTCAGCGCTCCGCCAGGGCCGTGGGCCGACCCCGGCGGGGCCGATCCGAGGGCCTCACTAAACCATCCAATCGGTAGTAGCGACGGGCGGTGTGTACAAAGGGCAGGGACTTAATCAACGCAAGCTTATGACCCGCACTTACTGGGAATTCCTCGTTCATGGGGAATAATTGCAATCCCCGATCCCCATCACGAATGGGGTTCAACGGGTTACCCGCGCCTGCCGGCGTAGGGTAGGCACACGCTGAGCCAGTCAGTGTAGCGCGCGTGCAGCCCCGGACATCTAAGGGCATCACAGACCTGTTATTGCTCAATCTCGGGTGGCTGAACGCCACTTGTCCCTCTAAGAAGTTGGGGGACGCCGACCGCTCGGGGGTCGCGTAACTAGTTAGCATGCCAGAGTCTCGTTCGTTATCGGAATTAACCAGACAAATCGCTCCACCAACTAAGAATGGCCATGCACCACCACCCACGGAATCGAGAAAGAGCTATCGATCTGTCAATCCTGTCCGTGTCCGGGCCGGGTGAGGTTTCCCGTGTTGAGTCAAATTAAAGCCGCAGGCTCCACTCCTGGTGGTGC
>NW_007126737.1:0-636 GCF_000164805.1 Carlito syrichta
CTGGCTAGGACTTGCATAGATATTTCCGACTTGGATGTTCATGAAACTATTTTCTCATGATGGCGCTGTTGCTCAAGACGAAGTTAACTGGCCTGTCTTCTCCCACCCATAAACTTGGTAAAAAAGTACCATAACAAGCACTGTGGCTACGTTGCATTTTGCTCAATTTCTGATAACTTCCTCCACTGTTAGCATTCTTTAGTCTTCCTTTCGATGTCAAACTCTGATCCCTGTGATCCACCTTCAGTTTTTTTCTTTCTGAGCTCAACAATAAACCAAACAATTAGCTGGGTTTGATGGCATGAGCCTGTAGTTCCAGCTACTTGAAAGACTGCGGTGGAAGATTCGCCTTAGCCCAGTAGTTCGAGGTTTCACTGTCTGTGACTATCTAGTCTGGGTGACAGAGTTAGACTCTGACTCTAACAATGAAACCAAAAAATAAAAAAAAAACCTTTAAAAATAAAAAATGTATAATGTTGGAAAAATCATGTAGAAAGAGGCATTGTATATGTTCATACTGCTAGAAGTATAAGTTAGACCTTACATTTGTGAAACACTTTGGTGTTAGCTGTTCATGTGCTAACAGTGCTACAGTAAAGAAACTGCACCTTAGGAATACATTTGAAAGAAATCATC
>NW_007126738.1:0-782 GCF_000164805.1 Carlito syrichta
TGATTGTAGAAAGTTGGGACACAGTATAAGAAAAGATCAAGAGACAGTGAGGCAAACCAGTGTTGATAACACCAGGAAGTTGTTACCATCCTTAGAGTTGAAAGACCAAGAAGAGTAGAAATGGTACTGCAATGATGTGGGCAGTGATTGTAAGTGAACGCAGCCTGGCAGACACCAGGACCTTGGATAGAAGAACATAGCCATTCATCCTTGCAAAGGATAAGCCAGGATCATCAGTATTTCAACTCCTCTTCTTTTCCATTCGCTGAACTCAAGTCGCTGCCTCATATTGATGAAACCATCCAGAAACCAGAGGATTGGGGAACTCCATGAAGGAAACTCATAGAGGTCAGTCTATTGGACCACAGAATTGAGGGAGTAGAGTAGATGGATCTGAAGGCCTAATGGAGAATACCCAACATACCTCTGTATAAAACAAAACAAAATACAGCCCTTTAAACAGTTTTCCATTATTCCAAGAATATAGACTTATCTTCTTTCATACTCTGATCTGTTTTCTTCATACTTCTCTGTTTCATTACTTGATTTTCCTGTGACTGACATTCTAAACTCCATTCACATTAAAATATGATTACATCTTTGAATTTATCATGCTATCTGTATGTTGCCTTGATTTTGTACATGTGGTTCCCTTTCTTTGTATAATCCTGTCTCTGCACCATTCCACTTTTTTAAAATCTGGTGAATTTCTAGGTTTTCTTCAGATTTCAGCTTCTTTGAGAAGCTTTTACCTGCTCCTAAAGCACTTTGTAGTTATAACA
>NW_007126739.1:0-1393 GCF_000164805.1 Carlito syrichta
CCACTGTGGGGTTCCATCGCCCCCTGGGTGGCAGCGTAGAGCTGCACATGGGCAAAGCGGGTCCCATGAGAGAACTCTTAGTTCAAACAGAGGCGCTCTGCACAGCCGAAGTCCAAATGAGAAGAAAACCGCGAGACTCAGACTCATGTGTTGCAGCATGCACCAAGTGAGAATAACATAGATAGCCCCTAAAGAGCGCTGCACATTTTGAAAAGCTCCTTCCCCGGGAAGATGCACATGCACAACAAGCCTCACAGAGGCCGTCTACGCTTATTCAGCAAGGCCAACGCGAGAGTGACTGCATTTCCTAGCCTAGAGAAACGCCAAGGAGTACAACGTTTCAGGGCTCAAACAGAAGGCAAGCACTGCTTTTCTACAAGTGAGTGTGTAGCACTCATTTCACTCAGTCTGACACCATTGACATGCTCATTCCTACATGTGAAGTATCGACATAACATGCTCGGCTATGCTCATTCAAGCCGTACCTTGAGAATCGTGTATTACACCGTACAGCACACAAGAATCAAACTACTGGAAAATACATCACAATGCAGTAAACATTTGACACAGCATTCCCCAAGCTGATCCACACTCACAGCCAGCAAGCCAAGCCTGTCAGCTCTTCCTCGTAAATGCCAACGGAAGAGCAATGGCTTTGGATAGGAGACGGACAGGTCAAATCAAAAACACTTTAGAATTCAGTAGGTGAACAAATCATGCTTTCCCAAAGATGACAGCGAACCGGTCATGTCGCTCAGTGTGGCACCATGGAGTTGTGCACTTTGTATAGAGGAAACGTTGCATCCAGCTCTGCTAGGCCTTTGCATTCAATGTAGGATAATACACGCTGAAAAACAGGGAGAATCAGGCGTCACGCCAAAGACCAAGCCACTATAATACTTGTTGCCCCCCCATTCAGTGACGTGCCGTTTGGAGGAATGTCTCCCATGGAAGACTGTTGTTTTCCGGAAAGCAAACAATGGCTCTCGGGCCTCGTTGGCAAATGAACCCGCAGAGCCATTGTATTCCGTGTGAGACGCCCATGTCAAAAGAGAAAACTTTTCAGCATTCTCCGCTGAATGAAGCATGCTTGGCTACCCATGGCTGTGGAGATCTGGATCCAGTCAGTGCAGCAGCTGAAGTTGCACTCTGGTCACCAAATGCTCCCCGCCTAGCGCAGGCTTCAATAGCGTGTCCCCAGGAAGACCCAGCTTCACCCCCAGTGTAACAGAGGCTCTCCGTGCTTACTCAGCAATGAAAACGGCACAGCCTTGGTAGTCCTTATTACGTTTAAACGCCATAGGGAAAAACAACTTAGAATTCTCCCCATCCACACATAATGCTCTCCTGCTCGTGACTGTGGAGCACTTGTGTCACTCATTGCGGCACTATG
>NW_007126740.1:0-412 GCF_000164805.1 Carlito syrichta
CCTTACTTTTATCTGTTATTGTTTGTTATATTATTGATGGTCAGTCTTACAGGGGGTATGAGGTATTTCAAAGTGGTTTCATTTGCATTTTTTTGTTGATGAATGAGGCTGAGCAATTTTCATGTGTCTGCTGGCTGCTTGTATCTCCTCTTATGAAAAGTGTCTAATCACGTATATTGCACACTTTTCAAAGTGAAGGTTTGTCTGATTTTTCTGAGTGTTTGAGGTACTTTCAAATCCTAGATGTTATGCCTTTTAACAGATATATAGGTAGGGAATCGTTTTTCCCATTCTGTTGGCTGTATCACTGCTCTTTTGATTATTTCTTTTGTTTTCCAGAAATAAATTAATTTTATGAGATCCCACTTGTGTAACTTACTTTTTAAGTGTTGAGTATTTAGTGTTCTGAAGA
>NW_007126741.1:0-716 GCF_000164805.1 Carlito syrichta
CGCTACAGCCCTGTTTGGTCTTGAGCCTGCAACCAAAATGATCCACCAAGGGCCCCCAGAGGAACTGCACACACTAGCGTTTTGATGGAAAGGTCTGTCTGTCCAATAACATCAGTCTCAGCATCACTGCTGAGCCACTGCCATATGGCTTGGCTCCAGCCCTCCTTAACTGTGGTCCCAGATCATAGCTGCTGGCACAAGTATCCAGAGGGACACTCACTCATATCTCACAGGCCAGGAGTCTGAGTCTCCCTAACCAGTGTCCCAACCTCCATTCCACAGTAGTTTCCTAAAGAAGTCAACCTCAGCTCTGATCCCTGATGCTGTAATCAGTGAGCTATCCCAACTGTGCTCAAACCTACTAGGAAATGAATACCCCTCTGAGCCAATGACACTAGGCTATCTAGCCTCACCCCACAGCATATCTCAAAGGAAGAGTCTCAGCTCCAGAATGCCCTGCTGCAGTTGAGGAACTGTTCTGTCTGTGTAGGGACTTACTGGAAGACATGTAGTTGTATGAGCCAATGTGACAGACACACCAGGCTCCAATCCACAGCAGATCCCAAGAGGACTTAGTCTCAGCTCTAGCCTTTCCTGTTGCAGTGGAAAAGAACTACCCCACTGATGCATGAACCAGCTGGGTGATGCACACACGATGAGCTCATGAGACAGCCCACCAGCATTCCTTGTGTAGCAGATCCTGAGAGAGCCCTGTC
>NW_007126742.1:0-742 GCF_000164805.1 Carlito syrichta
CATAGGAACGTGTTTTCTGAAGGTTTTGCAAGAAAAGCTGTACATCCTTATTATTTTTCATTTTACATGTTAGCAACTACATTTAAATTTAAGCGAATATCAATAGTATCAATATATAGCAGTCAATGGTTAAGACTAGCCATGAGAAAACTGTGGATTAGATGCCCACAAAGTTTTGAGACATTAGGGCCACATGATCTCAAAGTAGTCCCTTTCTCATAAATATATATATTTAATTATTTATTTATATGGACTGGGTGCAGTGGCTCATGCCTGTAATCTCAGCACATTGGGAGGCCAGGACAGGAGGATCGCTTGAGCCTAGTCATTTGAAACAAGCCTGGGCAGCATAGCAACACCTCATCTCTACAAAAAATAAAAAAAAAATTACCTGAGTGTGGTGGCACATGCCTTTAGCCCCCAGCTACTCGAAAGACTGAGACGGGAGGATCACCTGAGCCTAGGAGGTTGAGGCTGTAGTGAGTTGTAATCATGCCACTGCACCCCAGTCCGGGTGAAAGAATGAGACTGCTGATTCAAAATGAAGTAGGCACTATTGTGATCCTCATTTTACAGATGAGGAAACTGAGGCACAGAGAAGTCAAGTCTGCTAAAGTCACAGAACAAATAAGTAGTTGTGCCAGAATTCCAACACTGACCCTCCAGCACTATAGCTATCTCTTAACTTTGTTCATGTAAACTTGGATTTCTTTTCTTTCTTTCTTTCTTTTTTTTTTTTTTT
>NW_007126743.1:0-786 GCF_000164805.1 Carlito syrichta
TCTGTTCCGGCGATCCTTCCGCCTCAGCCTTCCAAGTAGCTAGAACTACAGTCATGCGCTGCCAAACCTGGCTAGTTTTTTTATTTTTATTGTCGAGATGATGTCTCACCAAGTTGCCCAGGTGGGTCTTGAACCCGCGGGTTGGGCAATCCACTCAGTTCGGCCTCCCAAAGCATGGGATTACAGGGTAAGCCATCGAGCATGGCCAGGCATACATCTTAAAAAACGGTCATCCTTATGGGGATGATTATAAAATCAATTATAGATGGTAAAGGATCACCTAAATAGAGAAGTGGACTAGTTTCAGGGATAAAAGAACAAATTATTATATTGCTCACCTAAATTATCTGTAAATAACTACAGTTCAGTTTCTCTTAAATTTCCAGTTTTTAATAAATGTCTGGCACTAGTCCAAGCACTTTGAATGCATTAACTCATTTAAACCTCAGAACAATTGGCAATTGTGTATTCATTTTATATATGACTATGATTGTAGACTTGTTTGTGTCTTGCAACATGACTAGTAAGTGCAAGTACTAGCTGTCTGAGATGCTCTCTTAAATAATTTTGTATTTTGTCTCTTCAGGATTTTTTATGGAACTTAATAAGCTAATTATCAAGTTCTTGCAGACTGGTAAAGGAGCAAAAATAGCCATGGCCATTTAGTTGACTAAGTGTTTAGGCAGTGGCGGTGGAAGAGTCATTTCCTCTAGTTGATACGCAGACTCTAATTTAAAGTTGTGGTAATTAAAATAATGTGATATTGGCTCAGATTAAGTTAATAAA
>NW_007126745.1:0-771 GCF_000164805.1 Carlito syrichta
CTGGGCTTATCTCCTCTCCTTCCTTAAGTGGCATGAACATGATAACAAAATTTTTTTTAAAAAAACTTTTAGACCAGTGTGAACCCCAATAACCAAGAAGACAGGAGAGAGGTCATGAACACATTTTCTGAAAAATGAAATAATTAAGAAGAGTTTCCAGAGGAGGAAACCCCAATAGTCCAATGGGAAGAAGTCCAATTGCTGTGCCCAGTCCCTTGGAGGTCTTACAGTGGGTGGAAGAAAAACAAACAGATGATTCCCTTCCCTCCACCCCTATGAGGAGAACCGGGCATGCAGCTGCTCTCTGGGAGACCAGAGACTCATGCTCTGAAGAAGCTGAGAGGGAGAAGCTTTGGGAGCAGGAAAACTGGGCCCAGGGCAAGAACAGAAGGATGCACAAGGTCAAAGGCATTGAATCTAATATGTCAGGGCTCCAGACTCAAGCGAAACTGACTGAACTGGAAAGCCACCCTTGTGGAGAGAGAATAGAACATTCTCCTTGGGCAGTAATGCAGGGCCCCCTCAGCGTGGTTGGCTTGCTGCCTGACCGTCCAGGAATGAAGGCCATGGCTCACCACACATGCACACATCCTTATGTCTCCCAGGCAGCTCTTTAAAGGAACAACTTACAGAGGTGGCAGTCCCATGAAATGTACCGGTTTTTTTTTCCTAGCAAAATGTAGAATTGTTTATTTACTCATGTTTTCTTATTGAGTATTTGTTATTTCCAGCTGTTTCCTCCTACTGATAACAACATATTGAACATCTTCT
>NW_007126746.1:0-487 GCF_000164805.1 Carlito syrichta
GTTTACACAGCCACTACGTGTAAATTAACTTTGAACGCGATCCGGAGGTTTAAACCAACATAGAGCCTACTTGGAGTGCAGCTATTGCCTCAGAGTATACTGCAATAGCAAAGGAATGTCTGAAACGGGCTTATCACTTTAACATTTACATCCCATTGTAAAAGCAGAAATCAGCATGGCAATTGGGACAAGCAAAGCTTAACCCAAGAGTTCTAAATACAAACACTACTTAAGACATTGTATAACTACACAATCATTCACTATCCGGCACCCAACATGTGCCTAATTCTATGGGGTCTGAGGTAGGATTTAAAGTACTAAGAATTCATAAAGTACAATGAACGTGAGGTAGAAATACACAAAATATACATATAGTGAACATGAGGTAGGCATATATAAAATATAGTGAACTAAACACTACTTTTACAGCAAGTATGGCTTTTTAAGTTTCTTGGTTTCTTGGGTCTCTCATGTACCTATAGTCCCA
>NW_007126747.1:0-665 GCF_000164805.1 Carlito syrichta
CATAATTTGCCTAAACAAAGTAGGCATAAAAGAAAAAATCCTAAAGGCAGCAAGAGAAAAAGGCCAGATCACCTACCATGGAAGACCAATCAGAATAGCAGCAGATTTATCTACAGAAACCCTACAGGCTAGAAGAGCTTGGAGCCCTATCTTCAAAGTCCTAAAAGATAAACAATTTCAACCAACAATAACTTACTCGGCCAAGCTAAGCTTCATCAGCAAGGGAGAATTAAAATCTTTCCCAGATATCCAATCCCTAAGAACTTATGCTGCCACCAAACCACCTCTACATGAAACACATAAGAAAGTACTAAACACAGAAGAAAAGGGAAAAAGAACAACGTTCTTCAAAAGAGTACAGGGAAAAGAATAAAATATACATGAACCAACCCCAAAACCAAGAAAGACAAAAAAGAACCAAGTGGAAGAACAACAACATTATAAGAACTCTATGAAAGGGATGAACTCTCACATTTCAATAATTAGCCTGAATGTGAATGGACTAAATGCACCACTGAAAAGACATAGAATGGTAAAATGGATAAAATATCACCAGGCAACAATATACTGTCTTCAAGAGACTCACCTCACTAGAAAGGACATACACAGACTCAAAGTAAGAGGATGGAAAACAAACTTTCAGGCGAATGGAACACAAAAGAAAG
>NW_007126748.1:0-381 GCF_000164805.1 Carlito syrichta
CAAGCCACCTAAAGAAGCTGGAAAAGCAAGACCACAAAAACCCTAATTTCAGCAGAAGAATCCAGATCACCAAAATAAAAGCCCAAATCCAGGACATAGGAGACAAAAAGATGATACAAAAAAATCAATGAAACAAAAAGCTGGTTCTTCGAAAGGGTAAACAAGATTGATGGTCCCCTAGCTAGACTGACCAAGAAAAAATGAGAAAAAAACCAAATAAGCATAATCAGAAGCACAAAAGATGAAGTCACATCTGACCCTGAAGAAATACAAAAGATCATTAGAGACTACTACGTACACTTGTATGGAAACAAACTTGAAAACCAGAAGGAAATGGAGGACTTTCTGACATCACACAACCTACCTAGGTTGGATAAAGAA
>NW_007126749.1:0-301 GCF_000164805.1 Carlito syrichta
GGTTTTTGTGGTCTTGCTTTTCCAACTTCTTTAGGTGGCTTGTTAGGTTGTCAATTTGTGTTCCTTCCATTTTCTTCATGTGTGTTTGTAGGGATATAAATTCCCCTCTTACTACAGCTTTCAAGGCGTCCCAGAGATTTCAGTAAGATGTTTCTTCATTTTCATTTGCTTCCAAGTATCTTTTGATCTCTGTTTTGATTTCATCATTGACCCAGGAGTTGTTTAGCATCATGCTTTTTAGTGTCCATGTCTTTGTGGGTTTTGGGGGGACTTTGTTGGTGTCAAAGTTTATTTTTATTCC